>NW_016157186.1:395362-402493 GCF_001687245.7 Rhagoletis zephyria
AAATACTATAGAACATGAAATTAAAACAATAACTGACAAGCCCGTTTATTCAAAATTGTATCGTTATCCACAGATACATGAAAAAGAAATTTGCAAACAAATTGATGATATGCTTAAACAGGGAATTATAAACAATAGTCCACTTTGGATTGTTCCCAAAAAAACCGATATAACGGGAGAAAAAAATGGAGAATTGTTATCGATTACAGAGCGTTAAATAATATAACGATTGATGATAAATTTCCAATTCCAAATATTGAAAATATATTAGATAAATTAGGCCGTGCCCAATATTTTACTACTATTGATTTCGCAAAAGGATTTCACCAAATTATAGTCAAAGAAAACGATCGTTTGAAAACTGCATTTTCAACTCCTTAAGGGCATTTTGAATTTGTCCGTATGCCATTTGGACTCAAGAATGCTCCTTTTCAAAGACTAATGAACAATATTTTGAGAGATTTAATTAATAAAATATGCGTGGTTTATTTAGATGACATTTTAATTTTTTCAACAAGTCTTCAAGAACATATAAGTGATATTAAACGAGTCCTAGAAAAACTTAAGCAAGCGAATTTAAAAATTCAAATAAATAAATGTAAATTTTTCGCAAAAGAAACTTTGTACTTGGGCCATATTTTAACTCCTGAAGGCGTAAAGCCCAACACAATTAAATTTGATCAAATTTTAAAATTACAATTGCCAAAAACTATTAAACATATTAAATATTTTCTTAGTATAACCGGTTATTATCGTAAATTCATGAAAGATTTTTCGAAGGTAGCATATCCAATGATAAAATATTCAAAAAAAGGCGTTAAATTGAATATTAATGATCCGAGCTATATTAATGCCTTTGAAAAACTCAAGAAAATAATAACAGAACCGCCGGTACTAAAGTATCCAGATTTTGGTAAAAAATTTCAACTCGTTACAGATGGAAGTTGTGATGCTCTTGGTGCTGTTTTACAGCAAGATGGTCATCCAATATGTTTTGCAAGCAGAACATTGAATGATCATGAAAGAAATTATTCGGCTACTGAAAGAGAGTTACTTGCTATTGTGTGGGGAACTAGTTATTTTCGGCCTTATTTATATGGCAATAAATTTGAGATTCTTCTGACCATCAGCCTTTAAGATGGCTTTTTGTTAAATCGCAGGGGAAGATGAGCCCTAGATTACATCGTTGGCTAAATAAATTAAGTGAATTCAATATAACTGTTACTTATATCAAGGGTAAAGAAAATCAAGTTGCAGATTTTTTAAGTAGAATTAATGCTGACAAAAATGAAATTAATTTGTTAACTACTTCTGTAGATTCTCTGTATAATAACATAATAAGTGATTCTGACACCATTCATTCTCAATTTGAAGACGTCCATGACCATATTTCCATTTTAGATACTGTAGTAAATAGATTCAAAATACATATTATTTTAACAAATAATAAATTAAAAGAAGTAGATATAAAGCATAGAAATACAAAAATTTTTGTTAGTTCTTTTGACTTAGAAAATAATTTAGAAGAAATTTAAAAAAAATATATAATAAAAAAATATATATTATATATATATAATATAAGGTAAAATAGGTATATACACAGAGGTGGACGATCATCAGTATATAGTTTTGCAAAACAAAATAGTAGAATTATATAGAGGAATTAGTGATATCAAATTTGTTCGTTGCTCTTATCATGCCAAATATATAGATTCGGAGGAAGAGGCTTATAGGCAAATTCATAATTATCATAAAAATTAAACTAGTCATACGGGTATAAATGAAAACTACTTGGGTTTAAAAAAATTAATTTATATTCCTAATTTAAAAACCTTAATAAATAAATATATTAATAATTGTGTTATTTGCAGTAAATCTAAATTTGATCGTAATCCTATCAGAGCTAAATTCCACCTAACTGAAACTCCAACGGACATAAAGCAAATTGTACACATGGACATTTACACCAATTCAAAGTCAAATTTTTTAACATTGATCGATCGTTTTTCAAAATTTGGTACTGCATATTATTTGGAAGATAGAAATAATCAAACTATAATAGAAAAATTAAGGCTTTATAAATCTCAAAAAGGATATTTCAAAAATTGATGTGCGATGAGTTCAAAAGCATAAATATTAAAGAATATTTAAGATAAGAAAATATAGAATTGCATTTGGTAAAACCGAATAATCATACCGGCAATGCCGACATAGAAAGATTGGATAATACAATTTCAGAGAAAATAAGAGTGATGACTTTGGAACAACCATCTCTAAATATTAAAGACAAAATCAGTAAAGTAATAGAATATTATAATAACACATATCATTCAGTCACAAAAGAAAAACCAATAAATGTTGAATTTGGATATTGTAATAAAATAAAAATATATGAAAATATTTTGTTAACAAAGCAAAAATGTATTGATAATAAAAACAAAACTAGAGAAAATTGTACAGAAAATAGAACTACGGGATACATAAAGAATTATAAAGCTTTGCGGAACAAAGAACAATCAAAATATATAAGTTCTAATTTAGAAAATATTCATAGTTCCAATATTAAAAGAAAATTTGTATACGATAATACTATTTAAATATAAGTTTAATTAGCAAAAAATAAATAAAAAATTAGATTTGTATAATTATTAACTTAATGAATTCGAATATAAGAGGTATCTTAAATTCTAGCGATGGGGAAGTTATATGTATAGTACTAATTATTATTATTTAAATTGTTATTTGTTAAACTTGTTAAGGTATTTACCACTGTTCAACAGTTCTACTGTTTATTTCTTTGTTTGTTTAAACGTGTATGTATCTATAGAAATTGAAAACGAAAATTTATGTTTCAAAAATTTTAAAAAATATATTCATTCAATTTTCATACAACAAACTACGAACATGGTATCTCTTTAAACGAACTACGGATTTTATTCGGGCGCCAAGCTCACGCTCGCGCCCCGCGCGACCGGCGCACACACCACGTCACGCTACGCTGCGGCACCCCATTTTGCAATTTGGCACAAAGTGCCAAAATGGCACTTTTGTAAAAAAAAATTACATTTCAGTACATTTTTGTGAAATCCTTTGCGGGCAGTTCTTTTTCTCAACTAAAATTTTCTAATTTATAAAGGCTATTCAACTGATTTATCTTATTTTATCATTGCACTTTTGTTTGGAAAATGTGGCTTTATTTTATTGCTAAATGTGAATGATTAAAGGGAATGACACCTTTTTTGGCACTTTTACTTTTCTATTTGGCACTTTTTTGTCCTCAATATGGCACCTCATAACTAAGGATAGTTGGCAGCCCTGATTGGAAGATTTCTGCTGTGTTGTGAGACAACAACTTGTCTGCAGTAAAAAAGCATATAATTTGTGTTTCAAAAGTGTGGGAAAACCAATCAATTAACTTATATGATCTCGGTTCCGATATTAAATAATCAATAGTTGTTTATACCCGCATTTTGGCACATTGGCTCGTTGAATGTGCCATCTAATAAATAGTGTCGTCATTCTCCTTAGCTGCTTTTAAATGATGTCGTCACAAATTTCTGGCACGAGTTTTAGCACAAAATCATTAATTTTAAATTATTTCCTACTGAAATGACAAATAATTTTTATTTCGAGCACCAAAAAGTAAACAAATGCCGATATCAAACCGGCAAGCGCCTTACAACGCAAGTTTTTAAAAGAAATTGTAAAATAAAATTTTTTGATATAAGTTTACTTCATACAAAATAAAAAATACAGTATTTGTATTTACGACTTTAAAACGAAACATTCGCAAAACAAAAACGCTTGTTATAATATATTAAATTTTTTTATTGAGAGAACAAATGAAATTAAGGAAATAGCGTCGAAAATGCGTATTTTAAAAACTAAAATGTAACATTTTAGAATATTGTCCAAACAATTTGAAGTGCGACACAGTTTTCAACAAGCAATATAAAACTAGACATTTTTAAAATAAAAACTTTAATTTATTTTCAGTTAATTAGGTATGAAAAATATTTAAAACTAAAATGTTTTGCATTAGAATTTAAAAAGCTACCTAGCTATAATGAAAAACATTCATATGGAAAAAATGTGTTAAGATAAATAAGTTACTTCAATCTTCAGGAAAGGCGATGAAGTATATAAAAACAATACTGCCATTCTAACCCCTAACTACATATAAGGGACATTGGTGGACTCCTTTGACCGAAAAAAGCTTTGGTAAGAGTAACTTAAACAAATTCTTATGGGTTATTAAATAATAATTTAAGACTTTCTTAATTTAAATTACAGGATTTGACCAGCGTGAAGCAAAATTAGCAGGCCCAGCTTGGAAGTAAGGCAGGAACATCTGTATGCATGTATTTATGTGTGTATGTGTATAGTAATATGTAAAACATCTGTATTTCATTTACTAAATGTTGTAACTTATTTATAAGTATATGTACATCAATATATTTTCGACAATGTGTGTACCAAACGACTTGTTGTGATTGAATAAAAATAAAATTAGAAAATCATATTTGAAAACGCATATTTTTAAAATTAAGAAAAAACATTTTAGGATTCAATTTCAACATGCGCATATTCAATTATCAAACAATCGTTTTTAAAAACGATTTGAAAATGTTCGTATCGAAAACAAAAACATGGATTTGGAAATTGAATTGAAAATTTTCGTTCTCAAAATTTAAATAAATATTGTAGGTGCANTATATATGTATGTTCGTCTAGCCACAACGTTGACTACACATTTCAGGTAAGCATTTATCTAGTGTTAATCAAGAAATTACAGAAAATGTTTGCGTAAAATCTCCTGAGGGCAATATCAATACATTCCCGAATGGNAGGCTGTGGGATGAACACTATTTTATTGATTACTAGCTATACCCTGCCACGCTTTGCTGTGGCATGGATGATAAATTATTAACGAAACAAAGCATAAGCGAATGTCAATCGAATTCGGAACTGCAATCTTTAAAATTGAAATACTGTATCGCTCGGAATCATGGGAATTATTCACCTTTGAAAGGCCACGTAAAAATCTTTACCTACACTACGTTCTTCATCAATTTCTTAACTACGAGTCGCGTAATGTTGCGGAGTTTTAGCTGATTAATATTCCCCAACGTGATAATTGGTACATCTTTTTTTCAATTCAGTATGTGGGGTCATCCCTGGAAGATCAATCGATTTCAAAAATTCCGCTGGATATTTAACTGATTCGTCTTCTTCCACAACGGTGTTTATCGACGCATATGTTATTGTTTAAGCGACTTATGCATTTCCCGCTTAAACAAAGAACAGCGAACACACAGACGCACTTGTTTTTAAAGGCACTTCGCTCGGTTTAATTGGGTATGCATTTTTTATGCAATTCTAANTACTCTGTCCATTTCATTGTAAAGCTTATACAACTCATCGTTCCATCGTCTGCGGTACTCTCGTCGCCAACGCGCAGAGGCCTGTAAATCTTCCCTAAGATCTTTCTCTCCAATACTTCAAGAGCTGTCTCATCGAATGTTGTCATTGTCTAAGCTTCTGCGCCATATACCAGCATGGGCATGATGAGTGACTTATAGAGTGTGGTTTTTGTACGTCGAGAGAGAACTTTACTCCCGAATTGCCTATTCAGTCCAAAGTTGCATTTGTTGGCTAGAGTGATTCTGCATTGGATTTCCATACTGACATTAATATCGGTGTTAATGCTGGTTCCCAAGTAAACGCCATTCTCTACTTTCTCGATATTACAACTGGCAACAGTAATGTGGGTGTCAAGGCGGGACTGCTCTGACTCTTTGTTTGATGACAGGAGATACTTCGTCTTGTCTTCGTTGATCACCAAACCCAATCGCTTTGCTTCTTTACCCAACTTGGAAAAGGCAGGACAGACTTCGACGTTTTTGTTACCGATGATATCGATGTCATTGGTATACACCAGAAATTACACGCCAGGAGTTCACAATAGTAATAGTAATCATAATCATAATAATATTATCTGATGTTATTCAAAATTTCTTTACTCGCAATATACTTAGGCCAAAAACATAGTGGAGCGGCGAGCGAAGAGCATCGAGCAAAGCGTCGATTTCAAACGCATATGTTTCAATGGGATAGCCATATATCTAATACTTCTATATTGATAGTAACGTATCTTCACTATGTGTTTTTATTCCGCAATCAAAGGGAGACAGCCTATCAAATAAATGTTTGCTTGTGTTAGTATAAATGTATATTTGTGAACTATTACAAACAAACCACTGTCAAGTCACTCCAGGAGCGGTTTAAATTACAAATATTAAAAAAATAGAAAAATAAAATAACCAAAAATTTTTCCCTGAACGTGATTGGGGCGAGCTTTGTGGTAACCGGCGGATTTGAATAAGCAGCAAGAGATGTATAAGTTACACTTGAGGCGATCACCATAACCACTCTTAAAAGATAGGATGAGAAGATCCGTGCCTTCCTTTCCAGCTCCTTAGCCAGAATGTAGCGTCTGCCCGTTTTCCTGATACGGCTTATTTTTAAGTAAATAGTATAACATACTGACGCGTGCTACACGATTCCTTTTTCCTTACTTTTTTGTTCAAAAGTTAAACACAATTTTTTTTTGGCTTTAATTAAAACTTAATTTTCTAAAATATTGACGATTACTGCACCGCTCCTGATTTTTTATTCTTTTCAATTGTCATTCTGAGTACATTGGTTGGTTGGTTTTCTCGTTCTATCATTATATATCTGCACTCTAATGTTGGCGGATGTACTTTCAACGTACTGCCAATATAGAAGTATTACATATATGGGAAGAGCAAGGCGTACACACACTTTTTTAATTGAAGCCTTGCTCGATGAAAGCTCTTCGCTTCACTCGCCGCTCCACTATGTTTTGACCTATGGCGTTATGGCGACCGACCGAAATTGTTTATAATTCAAATTTAACTGTTTTATAATGTAAAGGAATGGTGACAACAATTTTAAGTTTTCATTATTTCATTTCACGGGATATTTTTATATTTTCGTTACGCTTTTTATCATGTCTTCATTTGTATCCGTAACTTTTTCTTAAGTTTTTTCCATTGCGTAATTTGTATACCAACTTATCACTTCGTTTGATAAGATATCGTAAATTCT
>NW_016157186.1:402503-402825 GCF_001687245.7 Rhagoletis zephyria
AAAATAAATGAAATATTGCAATGTTGGTATTAAATTTTAGAGTTTTAAGAAAGCTTACAGCCGAAAATATTTTTGATGAGGGTTGTTACCTGTTTGAAAATTTAACTAAATTTAATCGATAAAATAAATGACTTATTACAATATAGCAATCAAATTAAAGAGGTCTAAAAAACATGACTAATTGCAATATTTTCAGTTTATTTTACATATTGCATAATCCTATTTAGAATATTTGCAAATCAAGATTTCTCAAATACCTTTCGTTTGGTACCCATATTGTAACATTTCATTTATTTTATCAATTTAATTGAGTTAAATTTTC
>NW_016157186.1:403037-408304 GCF_001687245.7 Rhagoletis zephyria
AATATTTTCAGTTTATTTTACATATTGCATAATCCTATTTAGAATATTTGCAAATCAAGATTTCTCAAATACCTTTCGTTTGGTACCCATATTGTAACATTCCATTCATTTTATCAATTTAATTGAGTTAAATATTCAAACAGGTAACAAACCTCCTCAAACATATTTTCGGTTGTAAGTCTTCTTAAAACTATTTAGTTTGATACCCACATTGCAATATTTCGTTTATTTAATCAATTTAACTGAGTTACAATTTTAAAAAAGGTTGCAACCCCCCTCAAAAATATTTCAATCAGTCATGTTTTTTAGACCTCTTTAATTTGATTGCTATATTGTAATAAGTCATTTATTTTATCGATTAAATTTAGTTAAATTTTCAAACAGGTAACAACCCTCATCAAAAATATTTTCGGCTGTAAGCTTTCTTAAAACTCTAAAATTTAATACCAACATTGCAATATTTCATTTATTTTCTCAATTTGATTGAGTTAAAATTTTCAAATAGGTGGCAACCCTCCTCAAAAATATTTCCAGCAGTTATCTTTCTTAAACCTCTTTAATTTAATATCTATATTGTAATATATCATTTAGTTTATCAATTAAATTGCGCTAAATTTTTTAACAGGTGGCAATCCTCCTTTAAAATATTTTCGCCTGTGAGCCTTCTTTAAACTCTTTAGTTTTATACCTTGCAATATTTCATTTACTTTATCAATTTAACTGGGTTAAAACTTTTAAAATAGGCGGCAACCCTCCTAAAAAATATTTCCAGCAGTTATCTTTCTTAAACCTCTTTAATTTAATATCTATATTGTAATATATCATTTAGTTTATCAATTAAATTGCGCAAAATTTTTTAACAGGTGGCAACGCTCCTTTAAAATATTTTCGACTGTAAGCCTTCTTAAAACTCTTTAGTTTGACACCCACATGGCAATATTTTATTTATTTTATCAATTTGACTGAGTTAAAATTTTCAAATAGGTGGCAACAGTCCTCAAAAATATTTCTAGCAGTATCTTTCTTAACCCTCTTTAATTTGATACCAATATTGGGATATTTCATTTATTTCATCAGTGTAATTTAGTTAAACTTTGAAACAGGTGGCAACCCTAATGATACATATTTTCGGCTGTAAGCCTTCTTAACACTCTTTAATTTGATACCAATATTGGGATATTTCATTTATTTCATCAGTGTAATTTAGTTAAACTTTGAAACAGGTGGCAACCCTAATGATACATATTTTCGGCTGTAAGCCTTCTTAACACTCTTTAATTTGATACCCACATTTCAATATTTCATTTACTTAAGCAACTTAACTGAGTTAAAATTCTCAAATAGGTGGCAACCCCCGTCAAAAATACTTCCAGCAGCTATCTTTCTTAAACCTCTTTAATTTGATACCCACATTTCAATATTTCATTTACTTAAGCAACTTAACTGAGTTAAAATTCTCAAATAGGTGGCAACCCTCCAGTTTTTTGCGATATCATGGGTTCTGGTATTATACCGAACAATACAAAAAAAAAAATTATTCAAATCGGTTCAGCCGTTCTCGAGTTTTGGAAACCGTGACATACGAACACAACATTTTTATTAATATTATAGATAGATAGATAATAGATAATAGATAATGTGGAGCAGGTAACAAATTTCATTGATTTAGGGGGTAACCATGGTCCCTAGACTAGAATTTAAGTGTAAATAGGGCAAAGGGTGTTTTGGAATTTATTAAGCGATTGGCTAGAGTTAAAAATCTATACGTCACTAAAGCAATCTTCACTTCTTTAGTCAGCGCTCTTCAGTTTTTTGGAAAAAAAAATATTGTGTACGAACCAAATTAGGGGGTAGGGTCTTTAAATTTTCAAAAAAAGCATTTTCGATGGGAAACCTTATGTATATACTATATAGACTTTCTTCTGTTCGCCCATCCATCAGCAGCAGTCACTCAACATTTGAATTCAATGAATGAATTAAATAGAATTATAATCTGATGACAAGATAAGATTAGAAGCCTCTTGGCTCTGTGGAATCTTTCTTATGGGCAGTAGCGCCGTCGTTTTCAGACGCGCCGGCGTCGCCGCCGCCGCAAAGCCCGTCGGCGTATACCTCTACCCTATATAAACATATTGCTGGCCCAGCCTTGTATACATTTTGTTACTCTGTTCGTAGGGGCAAGGGTAAAAAAGAGTAACGATAGAGCAAAGTCAGATTCTCGCCTCACAAGGCTTTTCTTTAGCAGTCATCATATTCTCATTTGCTTTCTTTGCTTGCATTTTGCTTGGAACACGCGATTTAGTAATCGCAGAATATTTACATACTATGTATGTACATATGCTATAAGCAACAAGTGTCTATAAAGCTCATTAGCGATCATAACTTTACAATGAATCATAAATTTTCAACATTTAAATTGTGGATACATAAACATTTCTATGTACATCTGTATGTACAAGAGGTTTACGCCGCCGAGCCACGCCGCCGCCGTTTTTTGTCATTTTTTTTCGTAAATATTTCGAGATTTTTAATAAGATTTCTTAGAAAGATTTTGAGCATGCAGTTTTGCAGCCCATTGGATAGGACAAAGTGCAAGACATTCGACTAAAAATTACTGTAAATTTGTTTGAATTCTTTGCCCCTTTTACTTCCATATAACAAATAAACTCACTTTATTTTTATATGGAAGATAAAGTTTGAAACTTGGATATACAAGGATTGTGTTAAAGAATGAACTATGTTTTTATAAAAAATAATTAAAATTAAATAACAAAAAAATATGTTAAAACTCCAATATATAGTACAATTACTTACAAAATTGTCGGGAGGTGAACCACTCGATGCAATTCGATCCTCGTAATCAAATTCCGACGGCGGAAGGTTAATACTGTTAACCATTTTACGGCGGAAGTTAATATTGTTAACCATTTTAAAGTTATTAACAGAAAACTTTTATCGCGGTTCCTTTGTACGAGCAATTACACGGTCGAAAACTCATTAAATTGTTAGTTTTCACTTTTAAAACGCTAGTGCAATATATTATTTAACTAAATTATTTCAAAAGCACAAATCTTTTAAAACGATAAGTTGTTTATTTTGTTATTAAAAAGTGAACAACAGCTCTGATGATCATGATTTTTGTTCAAACCGCGTTCGTGCGGGCCAAAAAATTATCCATCACTCAAAAATTGAGAGCACAAAGTTGCAGTTAGCTTGGAGAGAAGTCGCAAATTATTGCTGGGAAAAATTTAGCCAGCAAGAATTTGCAATCACGAAAAACAGCCCATTGGGAAAATGTAATGTATAGTAATCGAAAAAATAATCAGTAAAACAACCCTTTTCATATTCGAAAATGCATTTTTTTCCCCCAGGGCGATGTCCTAAGAAAAGTGGGGCATTCAATGTTGCATTACCTAGTATCGAGAAATTAATGTGTTTTAATATGAAATTTTTGGAACTTTTTGAATATATTAGAATGCTGATTACGTAGTTAGCAGTAATATTATCGAGAACGCATAAGAAATATATATTATTTATCACGCATGTAATCCATTACTACTTTTCCGACTGGGATATGATTGTGGCACATGGTTGCATTTTTGTCGACGCTAATTTGAGTAAAGGAGTACGTTACATTTAAAAATTTATAAACATGAGCTATTTTCTAATGAAAAATTTATAGTAAATACTTGTTTACTTAGTTAATGTCGTTAATTCCAAAGACTTGAAATGTACTCGGCAAAAAAAATTTTATTCGTTATCTGAATTCAATCGCAATCAGGGTCGATTTAGGAAACCCGACAGTTAGTTTGACAAATAAATTGGAACATATATTAAAGAAGATCAGAATACCAAGAAATATACATGTACATATATCCTGTTTTTGTCCATCTGAAAGAATTTTAAAAATTCTATAAAAATGTATTATGTTTGAAATGCAGCCCTGAACACCAGCTAGCAGGGAAGCTGGCAAATCACTCACATTTGGGTTCGTGCAGAAATTTGCAAGTTTCTCTGCTTGAGTGAGAATTTTTTCCTACTCTCCGATATTTTGAGTGTTGGATAATTCTTGCTGGATTTTCGAAGAACAAACCTAATGTTCGCGAACTTAAACGAGAAAATGCAAAATGGTGTACTGTTTTGTCACTCCAATTATATTTGGTAGCAGTACTGCCATTTGCTAATCTTCGAGTGAAGTGATTTGGGAGGAAAAGTGAAATAATTATCAAAGTGACTATTTTGAAACACAATTATGACCGTTGGGTTATTCCATTGAATCTATTTATTAGCTGATTGGTTAAACGATATTTTATTTATATGAATGTATTTTAATAAACAAGCATATGCACATATTCCAAATATTTATTAGGGGTCTTTTTAGCAATATTTTGCGAAAAGTTGCGTTACAATTTAATAAAAATTGGTTTCCTATGTTCTTTGACATGTGGTTAATGGCCAGATGCGCCAGCAGAATTTGAGATGCCGGCGTCGCCGCCGCCGCCGTTATATCTAGCGGCGTAAACCTGTAGTATGTACCCAATTTTTCGCCTATTTCAATTTACATGGTGAAAATGAAACCGAAAACAAACATGAAAATGAAAACAAAACGATTATTTACTCCCACATTTGTAACATAAAAATATAATGATCAAACTCGTGCCAAATATTACAAGTGAGTATGCGAATGAGTGGGTGGGCGTGGCCGTGAATTTATGTGCTCTCAGTAAAAGCAATGCTATGCCTTTAAGTGGCCGCAAATGTTTATATACACACATGCTGTATGTATGTATGTATGTCCATTAGGGTGGCCCAAACATACATAGGAAAATAAAATTTTTGTATTTTTTCTGCTGCCACCACCCAGAACTGAAGAATATAAAAAATAAGCAGAAACGTATTTTTTTTTTGAAATCGGGTAATATTTACTCGTGCCGTCGGGGCTTTGAAGCTTCCAATGTATTTTACTTATACATGGGGAAAATACATTCTTTCGCAGAATTGCTATAAAATCGTTAAAAATAAATATTTTTTGATCGAATAAAACTATCTCCCTCCAGAAGTCTTCAAAAAAATTACAAAATGATGCTTATTTAACTTAAAAATTTTACTAAGTGTGTTTTGATAACCGATAATCCTATCTATATACCAAAATTAGTTATTTTATATTTTCATAACCACATCATGGCCCGGCGTTTCGCTGGGTCACGTCTAGGAATCGAGATATGTCGATTTGAAGTTAGTACTATCATATAGGGGAAATTGTCACC
>NW_016157186.1:413189-418833 GCF_001687245.7 Rhagoletis zephyria
CGTATTACTTTCACGCAAAGTCACATAACCTTTAAGCAAAATGAGACATAGATCATGAAAATCGATGGACGCGTTTCGCTTTTATTCACAATTAAGTGAAGGTATCTCATTTTGACAAGAATATTGATTTTATGTTTCAATGAATTTGGATAATATTTATTATATATTATTTATTATTAACACGTAAAATTAAAAATTATTACAGGAAATTATTAGGTTATCTGTTAAAAGTGCATAAATACCTCTACCGCATTCGGATGAAATACCAATTCCACCGCTTCCAAGTCCTGACAGAGAAACTTCTTTTTCTATTGAAACAATGGATCAATCGGATTTCACCTATAAACCAACACCAGAAGCCAGCCCATCGAACAAAATAATTCCAATATCACAAGCAAGAATGGACAGGATTGTTACAGAATTAAACCTTTCTCAACGTGAAGCAGAAAAACTTGCCCAGCTTTTGAAAGAAGGCAACAATTTGGAGCCTAATGTCAAAGTCACCGGATATCGAAGACGACAATTGCTATTCCAACGGTACTACACACTTAACGAAGGAACACATTTGTTTACTGCCACGATATAAAGGGACTGATGGACTCGATGACCGTCATCGATTCTTCGAAATCAAGCCTGAAAGTCGTTTTGCAACATAAATATACACNATACTACACACTCAACGAAGGGAACACATTTGTTTACTGCCTCGATATAAAGGGACTGATGGAGGCGATGGCCATTAATTATGTCGCAGCTGATTGGCGAATGTTCATCGATTCTTCGAAATCAAGCCTGAAAGTCGTTTTGCTACATAAATATAATAAAAAACCAAGCATTCCCATTGGCTACAGCACAGACATGAGCGAAACATACGANACTGACCCCTACCATTTGTCTCACAGTGTTATTAAAGGTTTTGTAAATAGCTTTTTTCTAAAATTTGACATTCCCACCCACATAGATGTTTTTTGGAGCAGGAAGAAAAGGGGAAGAATTCAATCACCTTTCAAAAAGTAGCGAACTTCCACAAAAAGGTGTTCATAATAGTGCATGGTAGTATTTGCTTTAAATATTTAATTGAAACCAACTTATTTACATCGAATGTAACCTCTGATTGTTATTAAAAATATGTATTTGTATGTACATATTAGGGCGATTTTTTTGCGACTATTGTTTTTTTTCACTCTTACCTCAAAATTATGTGGAAAATGCCTAAAACAAAGCAACCTTGATTATTTGGACCCCATAATATTAACATTAAGTACTCGCTTAAGGCGTGCAAATATTTCCTATATAAAATACACGTAAACTTTGAGTTGTTTTCTTAAAAAATCTACAGCTCGGAGGAATTTTATGGTATAAGCTTGGTCAATGATGGATTTCTTCAGAATTGAATGTTCTACAAAAGTGTCCATTGCAGTGTAATCCTAACTCCCACCGGCGAGGTGGGTCACTAAACCCAATTTTTTTATGAAATTCTCGTTTTTTTGCCCCTATCTCGAAAATAACAAGAGCTACAGAAAAAATATGAATGACAAACTTGTAGGACATTTAGTTTCCTAAAAAAAAGTTCCCCACCATCAAATCGCTAATAGCCACATTTCTTGAGATATTGGACTTTGAAATTGATCAACAATTTCTACAATTTAGCTTAACAGTCCATGAAAATTCCACACTACCTCAACTTCAAAACCCAATATTTCAAGAAATATCGATATTACCGATTTTGTGTTCTGCAACTTTTTCGTAGGTAATTAATTGTCCTACAAGTTTGTCATTTATATCTTTTCTGTAGCTCCTGTTATTTTCGAGATAGGAGCAAAAAAAAAGTTTTTATACAAAAAATTGGGTTTAGTGACCCGTACTACCTCGCTGGTGGAAGTTAGGATTACACCGTTTTGTAGAGCAATCAACTCATCATTGACCAAGATTATAGCGTAAAAAGCCTCTGAGCTGTAGACTTTTTAAGAAAAAAATTCAAAGTCTACGTGTATTTTATATGGGAAATCTTTGCACGCCTTGGGCGAGTACTTAAAGTTAATATAAAGGGTTCAAATTTTCAGGGAGCTTTTTTTAGGTGTTTTCTACAAAATTTCGAGGCAGGAGTGCAAAAAACAATAGTCGCAAAAAAATCGCCCTAGTACATATATACCAAAATTGCGTACGTCAGACTGCGTATAACTTGAGAATGGATGGTCTACTTTGAGCTG
This sequence comes from Rhagoletis zephyria, assembly GCF_001687245.7. Lineage (NCBI taxonomy): Eukaryota > Metazoa > Arthropoda > Insecta > Diptera > Tephritidae > Rhagoletis > Rhagoletis zephyria. Next base: position 415,400 of record NW_016157186.1, read on the forward strand.
TTTTCTGTTTTTATTTTTTTTTGCCTTGTAAAGTCTTTGCGGTACCTTTTAAGGTTGACGGATATGAAGAAATTATTTTTTTGTTGAAAATTATATAATTTTTATAAAAAGATGCCAAATAAAAGCATTTGGCTCTTACTTCTCTTTCGCGCCAGTTTTTCAGTGCAAGTTTAAACTTAGATCACGTAAACTGTGTTTGGCTTGACCAACTCGAGCGGTTAATCTAAGTTTAAACCACAACCATGAACTAGAATATTGACCTTTAGTGTTCGGGAGACATTAGGCCGCCGATCAGAATATCAAACATTGGCTAACACAGTCGCGATTGGCGATCTCAGGAAGAAAGAAACGGGGACGCAGATACTGAACGATTGAGACAGGAACGCGACCTACACCATCAAATGAGAAACTCCATAAGTGTGCAATTACAACATCGCGCCAGTGACTAAATCGAGCCCATAGGTACGGTTTGCTAATACATCTTATATTGCGTCAAAGTCTCATTCTGAGACACCAGGAATGTGTTGTGTAGGCCAATGCCTTAATACCTTCGTTTACTCATTTACCAGAACACATGGTGAAATTATACCAGGTGAAGTAATTAGAGCCAGAAGAAAGATTTTGACACTGCCTTATTTGAAACAGAATGAAGAACAAACATTCCTTCAAATTTAAAAAGTAAAACTTTCACTGCTAAAAATTTAAAAATTTTCTTAAAACTTGCAAAGAAATGTGGAAAAGGAATATAGCTGTTTTTGTTTTTAGGAGTAGGGTGGGAGTGTCATTGATAAAATTACAGTGAGAGAAAATTTTTCTTACAAAACCTTTCGTTATTGATTCTTGATTCAACTCGATCATTTCTGTGGTTATGTGGTAAAAAATTTTTAAAAATAGGGTAGCCAGATATTTGAAAATTTTAAATTATTTAAAGTCTCAATAAAATAATTAAATGTCTTCATCAAAACTAAAAGCATTTGAAGAGATTTTAAAACATTTTTGTGTTGGGTCGCAACCTTTAAAAAAACACAACAACGGTTATTAAAAATTTAAGATTACTTAATACCACAATATGTGTATCGAATAGAAGGTTTATGCACCCCCAGCAAAGGTTTTGGAAAATACATACCTACTTTAATTCACACATATTTTTGGATAGGGTTGCCGTTTATCTATAAAAATTTTTAAATCATGCTACATGCGGTTAAGTAAACCAGTCAGCTGTTGCAAATAAATAAAATTATGTGAAATATCTTTCCTTTTCAATCAAGTGCGGGCAATAAATATCGTTTTTAATGTAATTATTGATATTGTTACGATTATCCTTGAAACCTCGTCCGGATTTCCCAAATCTCTCGGCTCGTATCGCTGGATTGTTAAATAAATGCAATCGATGACCAAATTGTAGTACAATTAACTTTATTGTACAACAAACAATTTACAATACTCGCTAATACAGTAAAAACACTTTACAATACTTGTTAAAGCAATAACAGCGCTTAACTAAACTTGATAACGCAATTAAACTTATATCTTGCTTATTCGCAACTCACTTCTCTGCTCACTTTACTTGTAGCTTTCTGTCTTGTAACTAACTCACCTCGCGGTGGCGGCGCCCTTATATACCTGCGCTGGCACTTATGGCAACTCTAGAACATTCTGAAGTTTATCGCTCATTCTCTTTCTCTCGCTGTTCGCAGTGTTCATCCAACTTGACGTTTCTCTTTGTGGAACATTCTACGTCATTCTTCGAACATTCTGCCTATTTCTCGTTGTTCGTTTTGTATTGCCGCAGTATTCGCCACACTACCCTCCACCTAAGTCTGATCGTACCGATCAGAAACACTTGCTGTTCCAAACGTTGCTAGTCTTTCATCTTGGATCTCGGCCTACCAGCTGTCTGGATTGGATGCACTGCGTCCTTCAGCCGTTTGTCAATCCTATACGGACCTTTCCAGTTACGATGTTGTTCGGAGGTGAAGCCTTTCATCGGCTGCGGCATGTGCAACGACACCGAATCACCTTCCTGTAGCTCCTCTCGGCTCGATGCGTTACTGGACATTGCTTCCAGTTTATCTCCGGTGGTGCACCATCTCACATGGTCGTGCTTCTGCCGGCCACTGGTGGTGACCAGACCATGTCTCTTCTCATGGGCACCCTTTTCGCCAGATCTATGTCGCATCATCTGTCCATGACACCCAGACTCCCGCCTTCGTGCTGCACTGCCTTTAGCACATCTTGCTACATCCGGATCCTTACGCTGAAATTTCCGCCGTCGTTTCGTATCTCGCTCTTCCGCCGATGCTAACTTCATTGACCGGACATGTATAATCTCAACCTTGGCTTCCGGTTTAACTGCTCGCCTTTTCCGACCACCTTTTTCGGGACACTTCAAAGTGCGCCTACTGCTTCCACAGCCGATTCCATTTCCGGCCACCGGCGTATCACCATTGCAACGTGGTTCAGTGGCTTTCCTCCTGCCGGAAACACTGACTGGCTCGCCATGACCACTTCCTTGTTGCGACCTCTTCTTCACTGAGCTGGTGGTACCATCACACTTTTTCTGTATCGGTGAACCACTTCCTTCTTCTGACGAAACCATTCCGTCTCCATCACTGCCAACCTCCACCCAACTAACCGCTTCCGTTTCTGCTGGAATCTTCGACACTTCCTCTAAGACTAACCGTCTGCTGCAGCACTGGCTGTCGTAACCAACCCTAAGTGGCACTTTCCTGTGACGATCTGTCAGGATCATTCTCTGGAGGTCAATCTTCATGCCTTGGCCAAGTACAAAGTCTAATCCAATGATGACTTCATCCATAATCGCCGCGACTATGAACTTGTGTAACACCGTCACATTCCCTATTGCGACTTTGCATGTTACCTCTCCTACAACTTGGGTGTCCTCACCAGTTGCTGTCCTCAACCTTGCTCCAGGTAATGGCCTTACCTCTTTAGTGACCAAATCAGATCGAATGATGGAATGTGATGCGCCCGTATCCACAGTTAGTACTCGCTCATGTCCGTCCACATATCCACCAACAGTAACGTTGCTCGCTTTTCTGCCAATTCTCGAGACGGAGATTATGGGGCATTCAATTGCGGGAGCCAGCGCGCGCCCCTTGCTGCTGGCTCGTTTTAGTTTAACGACTGATTGGAGTTGGATTCGTCTCCTTCAGTCCTGCGTTTGCGTCCTGCTGAATTGTTGAGCGCACTGGAGCTTGCGCTGCAATCGCGGGCGAAGTGGCCTGGCTTTCCACATTTAAAACATTTGCCAGAGCCATGCTTTTTCTCACCCAGCAGTTGGATTAGCTTCTTCAGCATTTCCTTTGTCTCGTCCGGTGTCTCCACTTCCACGCGATGTGCTTTGTAGGCTGGTCTACTTAGGAGCGCCGCCGTTTCACGCGTCTGAGCATACGAGACAGTTAAACGGCGGC
>NW_016157186.1:418858-419191 GCF_001687245.7 Rhagoletis zephyria
GATGCACTGCGTCCTTCAGCCGTTTGTCAATCCTATACGGACCTTTCCAGTTACGATGTTGTTCGGAGGTGAAGCCTTTCATCGGCTGCGGCATGTGCAACGACACCGAATCACCTTCCTGTAGCTCCTCTCGGCTCGATGCGTTACTGGACATTGCTTCCAGTTTATCTCCGGTGGTGCACCATCTCACATGGTCGTGCTTCTGCCGGCCACTGGTGGTGACCAGACCATGTCTCTTCTCATGGGCACCCTTTTCGCCAGATCTATGTCGCATCATCTGTCCATGACACCCAGACTCCCGCCTTCGTGCTGCACTGCCTTTAGCACATCTTG
>NW_016157186.1:419435-419794 GCF_001687245.7 Rhagoletis zephyria
CTGGCTCGCCATGACCACTTCCTTGTTGCGACCTCTTCTTCACTGAGCTGGTGGTACCATCACACTTTTTCTGTATCGGTGAACCACTTCCTTCTTCTGACGAAACCATTCCGTCTCCATCACTGCCAACCTCCACCCAACTAACCGCTTCCGTTTCTGCTGGAATCTTCGACACTTCCTCTAAGACTAACCGTCTGCTGCAGCACTGGCTGTCGTAACCAACCCTAAGTGGCACTTTCCTGTGACGATCTGTCAGGATCATTCTCTGGAGGTCAATCTTCATGCCTTGGCCAAGTAAGAAATCCACGCCGATGATGACTTCATCCACAATGTCTGCCACTATAAACTTAGTGTACGAG
>NW_016157186.1:420305-432089 GCF_001687245.7 Rhagoletis zephyria
TACCTGCGCTGGCACTTATGGCAACTCTAGAACATTCTGGAGTTTATCGCTCATTCTCTTTCTCTCGCTGTTCGCAGTGTTCATCCAACTTGACGTTTCTCTTTGTGGAACATTCTACGACATTCTTCGAACATTCTGCCTATTTCTCGTTGTTCGCTTTGTGTTGCCGCAGTATTCGCCACAATATGAAATATTAATTTGTCTGCCGTTAGTATGTTAATTTAGTTGCCCAAGAATTCGCTGCCAAGCGTTCATTGTAGCAAGCATACTTTTAACGTGCGTTCTGTCAAACCAACGCCAAAGCCAACGCGAAAATTCTATGTGGACCGGCCTTTAGAATGATTGTGAACGCTCTGCTGTATGTCATAAACAACCAAATACACCTTGACTTTAAAATCCCTACTGTTACTTACTGAGTTAAAAAAAAAAACAAAAAAACTTGTCTTAGCAAATGCATTATCTTCAGTTTTGTATAAAGAACAAGATTCCATCGCGAAATTGTATTTAATTAGAAACTTAAAAAAGATATACTAAAAGAAGTAAAAAATAACCACCCATCATCATCGTTGCGTATTTAACGTATACGCCCTGTAGCATACGCACTTGTCAAACACGTTTGCTCGCACGCCTTAACTTAAAAGTCATATTATTTAAAATAAATTAAATATTGGTATGGAAGATTTTTACACAGTATTCCTTACGTACATATACATAACTTACTTCATGTATATAAGAATATTAGAATGAATTCGAGTTTGCCAATAAAAATTAAAAAAAAATGGAATTTTAGATTCTCAAATCATAGACATCTTGTTAATTTTATTTAATTTGGTGGCAACGAGTTCTGTTACAATAACTTCGTTCGTTATAGCTAAAAGAACATTTCCACCGTTTAATTTTAACATTTTGAAATATCTAAAATTGCACAGGATCACAAATTTTGGTTTTGTTTTTGTTCTCCATTATCCAAATTATATGCAGAATTGCTCAGTGATTCCGAAAATCGAGTTAATATTTTTTCTATGGATACGTTATCGATATATTTGCAATTTACCGTTATTCAGCTTACAAAAAGGGTGGTTCCACTAAGTCACGTATATCTTACGAACCAATTGAACAATCGTAATGCGAAGGCAAATGAAAGCTAATAAAATTTTCCATAAACCGTTTATATGTACATCACTTTTTGATAGGCCTGATATTTTCTGAGAAATTAATTAAAAACACCAGATTTTTTTGATGAAAATTAAAGAAAACCAAACTTTAACTGGGGAAAATTAAAAAATAAGGCCTATTTTGTTTTTTTCATTTATTTTTGTGTTTATTAATTTGTCAAACACTTTCAGGCCCAAAGACATGGGCACGGGCCGGGCTTTTGAGAGGGGCACGGCAGGCCCCTGCGTAAGCTCGCGGGTACGGGCCGGAATATTTGCTGTCAGAATGAGCTCGTGCGTGCTTGGGCGTTCAGTAAAATTTCATAAAAGCATGAACAAGCACGAAAAAGTCCGTTGCTAATACTACAAATTTAGATAAGCTTTTGTTTTTATACAAAAAAATAGTACATATTAAAACCGTTTTGATAAGAGAAAAGCAAAAAATACATGTTTGGAAACCGATAGAAAAAATAAGATACTTAGAAGTTGTTTACATACCTGTACATGACATACCTTCCACTTTTTCTACTTCCCAGAAAATATATTATACAAGTCTTTGATGTAAAATATTGATGCGCTTAAGTAAATATACATACATAAACACAAAACTAATAATATGTACATATGTATACATACAATAAAAGTTGGCTCTTTATTTCCGGGCTGGGACGTGTCCCGTGTTGCTGAGCCGGGCCGGGCCGCGCCCCACTAAAATTCTTAATTTGCGGGCTCGTGCGTGTTTTTGAAAGATTATTTTGCACTCGTGCCGGGCGGGGCCTGAAAATTTAGGCCCGTGCCCATCTCTAATCGATACCAAAAGTACTCAGAACTCGATTCGCGAAAAGATCGATCGCACCCGATTTTAAAAGTATCGACACTGAGTACTCCAAAGTACTCAGCACTCAAAAAGAACGCGAAAGTACTCTGTACCAATCATCCCTTCGATACTTGTACTCAGGACCGATTCAAAGCTCTCAGTATTAAGTGTCGAATATATGAGACATTCTTTCCATATATATTAACAGTTTCACTTTTTCAAGTTAATTTGCACAGTAAATTAGGGATTTATAATTATATTTAGTAAGGTGTCAAACATCGAGTTTCTGCATGAATTTAAATTTTATTGCAAATTCCGATAGAACACCTATCGAGGTATAATATTTGTATGGCTAGATTTTTCTTTAAGATAGCAAACCCCTAAAAATGGGCGTGGCAATTGTACGACTAAAGTTTGCAAAACGCAGATTTTATTGCGGATTTCGGCAGGATATCGCTTCGTTAACAACATTTGTTCCACAACTTTTTCAATTAAAGAATATTCAAAAATGGGCGTGGCTACATTAAAGCCAAAGTTCGAAAATTTAGACTTTATTGTGGATTTCGCCAGAATATCTATATGGATTGAAAAGGTACTATATTTTCACAACATGGTCGATTTGGTCTCTCGTTTTTAGATCTGGAGACAGCCGCTTGATGGATATTTTCAGGCTGGAATTTAGTACTACATAATACCATGTTTCGGGTCCCGGCGAAGTCGATCAGCCTCATTCCGTTATTGGACATTTCGTCTTGGAGGCTACATTTTGCGACAGTGGCGTAAAAGATCCCTTCCTTGCCCACCTTGGCATTGAAATCCCCAAGCACGATTTTTATGTCGTGTCGAGGGCAGCGCTGAAGCTCCAAGCGCTGAGGATTGTGGCTAAAAGTTCGTTCACCGGGGTGAAAGCCAATACTCGGCGACTGACTCTCTCTCCCACTACAAATCCAACACTGAATTTTCGCTTCATTACGTGGCAATTGCCTTATATTTTGTAAGGCTCAGCGATTGCCTTGCCTTGCCCCGTCCATCGCATTTTTTGGATGGCGGTGATGTCGGCCTTTGTCTTCTCGAGGATATCAACCAGTGGGGCAGAGGCACCTTCCCCTTTAAAGGTTCGGAAATCCAAGTGCGTACCCTCAAATCATGGTCCTTAATACGTTTGCCGTAGTCGTCACCAATAGAAGGGGTTCTCACCCGAGGCATGTTTTTCTTTTTCAGTGGGCGGGGTTTTACAGTGGCGGGAACCAAACTAGCGCACGAGAAGTTTTACGCCTTCTCACTTTATCTCGCTCCCAAATGGGTGTTTGGTACCCAGAGGATACGTGGATGCAAATATCCAGACTTTGTTAGCTGCGAATTGACCCGTACGCACTTTCCCACTTACGTGGACTTCTGCGCACGGAACCATCCTTCAATACAATACATTTTAATCAATTTGAACTGTAAATATAAGACATATATATATATCTCACCTCCGGTGACATCTATCCGACCAATTTTTAAATTATGTATTTATTTTTACGCGTCTAATAGATATTTTGAATCTGAATGGAATTGAACTGTAAATATGGCTTTAATAAATATCTCGAATCTAGTGCTAGCTATCGGATTTTTTTACTTATGCACAATATACTCCAATAACGGTTGCCATTTCCAATTTATTTTTCGGACCAAAAAATGGACCAAATGGTAAAAAATTTACCAATTTTTATTACATCGGGAAATTGAGTGGAGTTTATTCCTCTTTATCAAGAAAATATGCCAATTCAGTTTTCATAAGGATTTTTTTATATCGCATCCAAAGTTCATAACAATTGAATATTATTAACATTATATTATTTAAATTTTTAAATTATAATTTGTTTCATAATTTCATTTTTATTAATGCTAAATCAAACAATTTGTACTCAGCTACTGCGGAACTGTGAGGCACACTAAAAATGTTATGAACTAAATCACCCAATTCTCCAAAGGCTGATTTACCCAATCCATTTTTAATCAAACTTACTTGATCCCAAAAATGTTCTATGCACATTGGTACCGTTTTTGAAGTTACCTTCACTCAGCCTCAATTTGCATAATTGAAATTCAATTATGTCTGCATCATTTACCAATGCAGGAAATCGGTCGAGTAGCGGCAAAATTGATACATCAGTATCATGTGGTGTAATAATTTCAAGATGTTTAATATCTTATCGATTGAAATCGAATATTATTTTGATGTGCTAAATGCTCTGATTAAAGTTTCGCTACCTCTCCATATTTTTGCCAGCCACTTTAATATTGGTCACCGAGTAATTGAAATTAGCAAGAAACCGCGATATATTTTGAAGCGAGCTTTGGCAGATGATTGCCACGCCATATTTAAAGAACAGTGGCAAGGCGAGTTCACACTTTTAGCAGGTGTTGCCAATCGGCCCTATGCTGAATATCGTCATCGTCATCGTCGACCATTGTCAGCGCAACAGCAAAATGGCTGACGATGGCCGTACCGTCACTTTTACTGACGGGGACGATATTCAACATAGGTATAGAAAAAATTGAAAACACGAAACTATTGCATGAAGTGAAAGGGTGATAATAACCTAACCAAAGGCTTGTGAAATGGAATATTTTAAAAAGAATTGGACCAATGGACCAAACGAAAAGAAATGGACCAAATTTGGTCCATTTGGACCAAACCCGGAACTGTGACCCCAATACAAGTACAATATATGTATACAATAAAGTACATAAGTACATACATATTAACAGACACCTTTTTTATTGTATGTATGTATGTACATATATGTGTAAGATGCCCTGCAGTAAAATTTAGAGCCGGTCTGTTAAAGCGCTAGTTCCGCTCTATACATTTCAGAACTATCTCCGAACGAAAGCATTGCGTTGGGATAGATCTAGATCCAGTACCGCCTCTTAATGCGCTAGTTCTGAACTAGCGCAATTTCCTGCAGGGATGATTACAGTATCGCAGAGTTAGTGTACAAACAATATCTAAGGATCAATACATTGCAAGCAAATGTTTAAATGCTCTATATTAAAATTCATGTTTATTTGTTTGCTGTCATTCCGTTTTTTGTTATTCCCGGCATTTTGCTATGCTTTAGATAATATTGACTTTGCACAGGTTTATATTTTTATTTTCCTTTACAATTAGCCGGTTGGTTGTTCAAGTCAAGTAGTCTGTTGCCGCGATTAATCGAGGCTTTTGTTGTTTGTGCTCAACAACATTTATTTTGACGCTCAAATTTCACTTTCGAATGTTGGAAATCGCTCTCAAATTTGTATGTACCGAAAAATTTCTCTTAGCGAATACGTGAAACGAAGAGAGTCGAAAGTACATATATATAAATATTTTCCTAGCTTTTAAGATGAGAGTGCCGTGCATGTCGGTCAGCAGATGCACAGGAAAATGCCGCTAAGAGCACTTTGGGTGATGACGCTGGGCGGCAGGAGGCCGCAACTACCTGTGCGAACAGTGAACTAACTCGAAAATTTTAAATTCAAAAGTGTTTGTACATATGAGGTTCCGTTTCGTGTATGTATATACGCAAGTATATACATACATAATATGAACAGTGTGACCGCGGGCTTGTGAAAAATTGTAGCAGAAAAGAGACTTAAAATGTATCAATGTGTATCACTTTTTTTCATTTAAGTATCAAAGCATTAATATGGAATAAAACCAATCATTTTTATGAAAAACCATTTTCCAAAACAATTTAACATTTATTGCACGAGCAAGTTGAAATTATTTCCCGAGTGCGATTTTCGCAATTTCAGCTGCAGTTACACCTTGCAATTTTTATTGCCTACCAACTGTTGTGTGTGGGCACTTTGATGTCTAGATATGTATAAGCATTTGCCGCATGATGCCGCCAGACAACATTCGCTCAATTTCGGTGTTAAAAAACATTTAAATCTTAAACAACCTTACTGAATAACTTCCTAAAACGTTGTCATAAGTAATCCAATAGGGAACAGATTCTTATTTTGATTTAATATTAATATTTCATCCATATAACCACCAGCATGCTTTCTATCAAGTGAAAATATGCAAGCAATAACTTTTGGATGTACGTTGCCACAGGTGCACGACATGTTTTGTAATGCATACAAATTTACAGATTTTTTTTTTTGTATTTGGAAAAGTATCAAAATTTGAAAAAAAGTATCTCTCTAAAATTCATCGAAAAATGTATCAGTTTTAATCCACTTGGACAAAACGGTCACACTGAATATGAATATACGGTTTAATGATGCTGCTGTGTTGATTAAAGAGGGGTGTCCACAGCAAGCGGGCGGGTTCGGGCGACGAGCGAGCAATTTTGAAACCAGAAAGTTATGTAAACAAAATACATATTACAACTCCGAAATTTCGGTGCTCTTTCATACGTACGTATCAAAATGCGTAAAAAATTCCGTATACATACATATAAAAACCGACCTCAATTTCGCCAGCAACTGCGACGCTAGCAAATGTAGTTTGGAAAAAAGGGAAAACCTGCGTAATAGAAAACAATATACAATTTTAGACACTCATAGTTGCATATGTATGCATGATTATGTATACCTATACTAAATATGTTTGTATGCATGTACTCATAATGCGTAGCAAAGAAAACAAAATAAAAGTGACTCTCAAGTAAAGGAGGTGATAAACAAACGACATAAGAAGTTAAATGTTGTAACACAAAGATAAGCAACAAGAGGAGAGCGTGAAAACGACCAACTCAGCTCATTGAGCTGTGCAAATGAGGGAATAAAAACAAACTAGCGAAAATATCTATACATATCCATACGTACATACATAACAGATTCTCAACGATGCAGTAACTGCGCTTTTACTTTTACGATCGCATATGTACTTTGTACGCCAGCTTCGGCACTGCCGGCGTTTTCCAATTCCGAACACCCCGATAGCGAACTCCACCGTTGTTGATGGTGGCAGTTTTAGCTACCCATCTCAAGAAAAAATATTTTCCTGTTGGTGGTGGTGGTTTTGATGTTGGTATTGGTGGCGGTGGCGGTTATTGGATTAGTATTATTGCCGGAGCGCGCCGGTCCGTACCGTATCAGCATGAAACGAAACAACCGACAACAACGAAACAAGCGAACAGCAACCAGCTATCCGATACCGATTCCGGTAGATACCGACCCAGAAATCAACGGCTGTTAGCGAGTCACCAGCTGGTAGTTGACTTTTGTGTAGTCGTAGAATCATTCTTGAATGCGCGCGCGAATAGTCAACACGCTAAAGTCGCAACATCGCAAACTTGAAACGCAGCAAAATTTAAATTAAATAAAACAATAAAGTGATTTTTTGTTTAGTATACGGCCGGAGCGAGCAGACGTTCTCAGCACTCCCATGCCTATACATAAGTGGTGCATATAGTATAAAAATATCGTGTATTACCCCAAAGTGGGTGAGCGTATTTAGTAAAGTGTTTGTGAGAAGTATGAGTGTTAGTGCTTTTGTAGGCTTTGTATTTTTGCAAAGAACAAAGTTTCACCACATACATACATATACAAACATACTCTCACACTTGAACCGCTGACAGACCTGCTAGCTAGTTGGCTGGCTGGTTATTTGGTGCTGGCGAACAGACACTTGTGGTAGTAGCATTTTGGTCGTACGCGAGTAAGGCCAGATATGTAAACAAGGCGGGTTAATTGAATAAATCCAAAAGAAAAACGGGGAAAAAACCTAATTAAAATGCTGTGGCGTAGCATTTTAAAATACATATAAATAAAATCAAATACGAGAAAACATAACAAAATAAATTTTGTTCTTTTCAAAAATAATAAAACGCGCGGCGCGGTAACACATCTAGCAGAAAGACAAACATTTGCATGACTCCGTGGAAAGCCACCATTTATGAAAAACCAGCAAGGCATCATTGTCAGTTGCGAAGTGACTGATGCTGCAAGTGGAGCAAAAAAAAATAGACCAATTGATAAAATAAGTGCAAATTGCAAGGACCTAATTTTATTACAAATATATCTGTATGTATGCATGTGTGCATGTAAATACGATAATAAAACTAAACTAAAAGATAGCCAAAATACTCACACTTAAAACGTTTAAAAGAAACTTAGTTCGAAAAAGCGAGACAATCCTTGATAATCAGTGCAAGTTTGCAAAATGTTTTACACTCCCATAATTAAAGAAGTAAACTTTGCAAAAAATATGAATGTTCATATAAAACTTTTATGAAAAGAAGAAATAACAGGTATAGGGAAAATAATAATTTATTTCAGTAAACCGACGGAAATACTTAGAAACAACACTAAACAAGTAAATAAATATTGAATAAGTAGGCAAATAAATATAACAAAATATATAACAAAACCAAAATAAAACTAAAAAATATGTGAAAAATAAATACATGAAATCGAATCAAATTAGAACATAATACCTAATAAGAGGTAGAACTTCGATATAATGCATTCCTAATCAAGTGAAAACGGTGTATGGGGAGGGTTGAAGGGCGGCATGCACATACTAAAAGTGAAAACTCCACCTTCCGGAGGTTTATGGTTTAAGAGTAGCAAAATTCATCAACTATTGCGCCCATTTTAGGTAATTATTAAGAATGCACGAATTGCCACCGTAGATACACAGTGGAGAGCAGAAATAAGGGGTGCGTTCGAGCTACGTAATAATTACCACAATATTGCAGCCTTGTTGCTTTCCTGATGACTTATTGCTGATGCTCGGCTGAAAATTTTCTAAAATGCTGCAGAAATTGCGCAGTAAAAATTTGTATGTTGCTTTTGATTTGCCAATGATGAGTAATTGATTGTCAAAATTTTGTTCCTCGAACGTTTGATGTAGGCAGAGTCGCCCAAATTTTCGCGTAGAACGTGATACCCTTTCATAAAAAGTAACACCGCAGCATTTATTGCAGCTCGAATATACCCAAGTAAGTACACAGGGGTTTTTCTTAAATATTTGCAAGATTCTTAAAGTTGAAATTTGTGGTTATTTTTTCATAAAAATATGGTTCATGCTGTAACTAAAACCATATAAATCAAACTCTTTATACGGAGCTTAGAAAAATTTAACAAATTTTCATTAAAATTGAATTTTTTTAAAACTTTTTTGTTTGAGTACGCAGTTTGGTAGCCCATTAAATTTTTGTATAATAAAGTGCAAGTTTTAAGCAGCTAATCGCGTTAATTTTTAATATTTTTTTGCTGACGCCTTTTTGCAATTTTTTCCTTATAAGCACAAATTTCTTATAAAAGAAAACGCGCAGGACCGTTTGCAAAGAAAGCTAAAAAAAATATACCCCAGTTTTTATAAATTGCACAGTGCAAAAAATATGAAAAATCAACGCGATTTTGCAGCCGCTTGAAACTTGTAATTTATTATACTAAAATTTAATGGGCTACTAAACTGCATACTCAAAACAAGAAATTCTAAAAAATCAGTTCAGAAAATTAAAAAATTTTTCTAAGCAGTGCATAAGGTTTGAACGTTTGATTTGTTTTGGTTTTGGTTAAACCATGAACCATATATTGATGAAAAAATAACAAAAAAACATTTTAACTTTAAGAATCTTGCAAATATTTAACAAAAATCCCCGTATACTCATTTCTGCTCCCTACTGTACATATAAGCCGAAAAATCTTAACAACAAATATCTAAAAAATCATTACTTATTGGTTTAATGAAGTGATACATTCAGTTAGAGAAAACCCCCCCGGCATCACCTTCAAGTTTCATTAAAAAGCAAGTAGTGCATTATATCAAAGTCAACGCAAAATTACTACTAGTTTTGTGTGTAATTTTGGCTATTAGAATAAAACACTGTAGAGGTATAACACTAATTAAATGTTATAATAAGTAGTTTTTTATAACCTATTAGAGCTTGAAAAAAATGGTAAATAATAAAGAAGATGACTTCAGTTGATATATCTTTTTAATTGTTATTCCTTAACAAAATATATGACATTCGTAACATCGCCATTACATTCACATGTGTGTACATATCGAGCCCTAATCGCCAAAAAGTCGTAAGCGCCATTTTTTTCAAAATTTTCTTTTTGATGCAGAAATGTTCCAAGAGCCTCTAAATGCATTTCTGCATCAAAAATAAAATTTCGAAAAAAATTTCGCCTACGTCTCTTTGGCGGTTAGGGCTCGATATGTACACACATGTGAATGTAATGGCGATGTTACGAATGCCATATATTTTGTTAAGGAATAACAATTAAAAAGATATATCAACTGAAGTCATCTTCTTTATTATTTACCATTTTTTTCAAGCTCTAATAGGTTATAAAAAACTACTTATTATAACATTTAATTAGTGTTATACCTCTACAGTGTACAAAGGAGGCGTATTATATTCCAGACACATCTTGCCGCCTTTTCGTCTACAAACAGGGTATCGGTTTTCATTAAGATAGGCGTTCAACTTGGCTTTGATTTCGCATTTTTTAATGCCTCGAAATTTTACACCGGAGCCTTCGTTTTCGTTCGAGGAATATATTGCTTTTAGGACTTTAAAGCCGTCGAAAACTATCCAGAGTGCTGCTATGTTTTTTCGTTTTAATACACTAGTCGAGTCGAAATTTAAGGCAATGCCGTGCAATTTTCCATACGACTAGACTCTCGGAAAACGACTTGCATTCGACACGACACTCGCAATGAGGCTGATTGCTTGTTATACTAACTATTCAATCTGTAAGCTAAACGCTTAATATTGTCAAAACATCCTAGTTAGGCAGAACAGCCACTTCAACAATATCATGTATACATTCGACTTCACAAAACATTCGCATTATTTGATGCGAATGCGAATGTCGATACCAATGTTAAAAATGATAGGTACTAATCATTCGCATAAGCGAATTCGAATGCAAATATTCGTAATGTCCCTGGTGTGTACATATATTAAAAAAGTAAGTGTTGTGGCCGCTTTTTTACCATATTACTTTCAAAAAAGTCTATTTAAACGTCATTATTAATTTCGAATTTGTATAATCTCAAAATTATTGATTATACAAATTAAGAGAGATACAATTTGTATAATCAAAGAACGTAAATCTACGTTCTTTGGTATAATAACAGTTTTGTATGGCTTTCACATTTCATTTTCTGTAAATTATTTTTAAAGAATTATGGCCTTATTCATAAAAAATAAAGTAAGTTTAAAAAGCTTTATAAATTGACGTTTTCATACATTTTTTAATTTATAAACCTTTTGTAAAGCCACTTTGTTTTTTTATGAATAAGGCTATTTGACTTTTTATTAGGTTTGCAATGCCAAAACGCTTGTCTTTCAATCCACGAGTTGTGTTTACTTTAAACTGGCTCCTGAAATCTATTGTCGCTAAATACATATCGCTCATTTACTTCAAGGGTGTCACAATCCAAAAAATTAAAATATTGAGGTAAGTATGCAGAAATTACCGCACCCCTTCTTCTATGTTGTGTAAAAATTTCTAATATGTCGATTACTAAAACAGAATATGTACTCATTTTCACTATGGGAGTAAATGTAAATTCAAAACTTTAAAGTCATTATATTCGAGAGTGGTTTTTTGAGCCATAACACTATTGAAGTAAATGAGCGATATGCATATATGTATAGCACTTTTCATAACTATACGATACCCACATATTGACAAGTTTCGACTATTTGTTCGCTTTATTATTATACCCGAGCGCACTTGTGCACAAGGGTATTATAACTTTGTTCACATAACGGTTGTTTGTAACAGGCAAAACGAATCGAGATAGATATAGACAAATGTATACATAAATGATCAGAATGAAAAGAGAAATCGATTAAGCGG
>NW_016157186.1:432103-441659 GCF_001687245.7 Rhagoletis zephyria
AATTTTGAAAAATGGGCGTGGCACCGCCCACTTATGATCACATATATGTATCTCGGTAACCGTTCTACCAATTTGTACCAAACTCGGTGTGGTTATTGTACTTGCCACATAGAAACAAAACGTTGAAAATTATTGAAATCGAACTAAAATTACGGCCGCTTTTCATCTAACAGTATATTTCAGAAATGCTTGATACTTCAATATTTCGAAATTTAAGGACGCTAATTCACTCAAAATGGATACACCCCGGTTTACCATGTAGCAGTAGCTTTCGGAAAGGTGAAAAACATATATTTTTACCCAAAAAAGGGCTCATTCTTAACAAAATACCGTATATAACCAAGATTCAAACTTTGTAAAAAATTTAAAAAAATCAACAGTTTCTTCAAATTTTCGCAATTTTTATTCACTGTTTTCGGGCACATAGTTTCTTAGCAAATTCAATTCTAAAGTGCAAGTTTGAAGTGCCTACAAAATATTGTCAAGTTTTGGCAATTTTTTCTTGCTGACGGTATTGTCCGTTTTCCTCCATATAAAAAAAATTGTCGATCATACTTCGTATAAGCACTTGCTCACCCTTTGGTCTTGCCTGATCATAACACTAAATTGCCAAGAAACTTGAGCAAAATCTGTGTCAACTACTTTTCGCCAAAAAAAATTTTATGTGCGTTAAATTGTAGATTGAATAGAACATTTTGAGGCGCCGTTTAACCTAATTTTTTTGTTACAAGTGCAACATAAAAATAGCATTTGAACAACAAAAGCAAGAGCTACAGCAGCACGACCATTCACACCACGGTGTCAACCAAAATACATATCGTCGATGTTTTTGTAAAACCGCCCATCGCCCAAGTGCAAAACCGCCTATCTTAAGGCACTCAAATTTTGCGGGAAAGCGAAAAAACGGTTTATTCTTTGAAGGCATTGCCTTGATAGTAGAGCTGGAAAACTATCGATGGTCGTGGTCATCGATGGTTTCGATAGTTGATAATCCCAACCAGGGTTGTTGCGAATATTTTTCCGAAATAAAAGTCCTTTTCGCATAATAAACAAACCGCCTGTCCAAATTAAACCAATTTGGTATCATATGAAATATTAAATTTGGTATGATATCATAGCATTAAACAGAAATAGCGAACGACCTATATTTATATTTTTTTATAATTTAATAGTAAAGAAATCCATATACCTGACACATGATTTGTTTTATGGTAATTAATTAAAATTTTTTATTGAAATATTTTTCTATATGTGGCTTTCTTCGTTTAGACATTTCAGTTTTAAAGCTATTTAAATCCTCTTTCATTTGATACCGAACTTGTTTAATTTGGATAAGCGGTTTGTTTATTATCCGGAAAGAACTTTTATTTAGGAACAAAATTCGCAACAACCCTGATCACAACCATCGATAGCATCGATACTATCGAAAATGTCGACACTATCGATAGTTTTGAATAAAACAGTCCAAAAATTAAACATAACATCTTTTATTGAAAACGAGATCAGAATTGCTAAAATATGACGATATTTTTTTTAAGGAACAACGACTTTTAGCTTCAAATAGCATCTGCGCTCTGAAATATGAATGTTACTAAATAATGTATATATGAGTGAAAATTATCGATAGTGCTTACAAAACCATCGATACTATCGATAGTGCCATCGATAGTTTTCCAGCTCTACTTGATAGGTGGTATTTTCTCTAGCTATTATTTTACAAATCTGTTGTTATAATAACGATTTAACGACTTTTATGCATAAATCTCGATGCTGGAGTTCAGGGTTACCAAATCTCATTTTTGCCACAACGGCGATTTAGACGGTTTTGCAACTGGTCGATGGGCGGTTTTGCAAAAACATCGACGATGTGCAGGTATGAACACAGTTGGCGGACACCTAAAATATTCAGCATTCAAGCTGCGGGGAAAAAAACAACGCAGCACTAACGCAGTGTATCGCATGCTCATCGTAAAGGCTGGTTTTCATTATATCATATTTTGACAACAAATTTTGTCAACATATTTTGACACAACTTTATCTCCTTTTCCCATACCATAACCGATTATATTATGGCCTAAAAATGGACAGATCGCCAATTTAGCAGCACATGTACACGACTGAAGGCCTTTTCTTATCTAAGTAAATCAATCGATAAACCATTATTCGGCAATGTGTTTTCACTTATTTGACGATTTGAATTCTACTGAAATTGACATAATGAAAACAAGCCTTAATACAGGCACATATGGCACCAGGGAAGCCAACTAATTTTTGAGTTCTACCCGATTTCGTCGATGAAATTAACCGATTTCGCACGAAGTTTCATAAAATCTCAGTACATATGTACATATTTACATAATACTCGATAAAAATCTAACACTTCCGAGAAAAAAGTTTGAAATTTAGGTGAAAATTTGTTGCACTTTTTTGAAGTTTTCTACAAATTGTTAAACTTGGATTTATATGGGGTTTGTTAGAGAAAGAACTGTATTTTAATTGAAAATTCTCAAAAATAAATAAATAAACATAAGTTGCGCACAATATCACTTTGAAATGGCGTGCTATAGATATGACCGATGTATACATATATAGCCCATAGGCAACTGATAGTAACAATTTTCGCTTCAACTTGGCCAGTTGCGGCTTCTGGGCCAGTGTTGCCAGAACTTTTTGGGCCGACCGGCTAGATTGGCAAAAAAAGCGGCTAAAATGTTTTAGTGAAAATTCACATGCTTTATTTAAATAAATCACAAGAAACGAAAGACTAGTTAACACCATTAATTTATATCGAGTGTATATTCCTCATCATCAAATGAATCACTATTGTATATTTATATTCACCTGAATTCATTAATTTTAAGAGATCGTCATCTACAGTAAAATTAGGGCAGCATTTTTCTTCAAGTTTTAAACCGTATCTTATATATGTATAAAATAGCGTTTAACGTTTTAACGCACATTGGATTTCTTTGCTTAGTTTTTATTGTATTCATTGAACTAAATATTCGCTCTACTTCTGCATTACTTATAGGCAAAACAAGAAAACTAAAAGCTAGGTTGGAAAGGTCAGCAAAAGGGTTTTCTCCTAGGGCATTTCGAAATTGATAAACTTCGGCCCAAAATTTTACAGTTGAGTCTAAATTACTCCAGGTATGTAACGTTAACCGTTGCCATTGCATCTCTATGGATGTTATTTCGTCGGCATTATATTTGTTTTTGTTGCTGTAGTTGAACAAATACTTCTGGTTTAATTACTCTTAATGCATTTCCAACCGAAAAAAGTCAATTTTTTTAATGTGGCAATATTTGGCGTAATTCCTTTATTAAAGTGATAATAAAATAGCGACCATTTTCTCGAATTATTTTCTCGGCTTCGTGGTCAAAAGCGTTTGTGCTTACTTTTGTTTTTAAATACTCTTCAAAACTGTGATAAAACTGACGAAATGGAGCAACGGGGAGCATATAGGATCAAATGTGTCCGCGCTAATAACCACTAGGGAGCATAGATGCGAAAGTAAAACATTGAGTTCATTAAAAATCTTCATTGGGTATGCATTATTGCTTACGAACAACTTGTTTACTTTTTGCACCTGAAAATTAGGCAAATAGTAAAATCGGCTAAAAACGGCTAACTTTTTTTTACAGACCGGCTAACAAATCGGCTGCCGGCTAGATCGAATTTTCTCCGGCTAGTTGCTATCAAAACCGGCTAAATCTAGCCGGAAAACGGCTAAAATGGCAACGCTGCTTCTGGCCCATGGGGGACTGAGTTTCGGCGTTAATGCACGCGTGAGTGAGCGAGAGTGTATGCGTGCACCTTTTAGGCCCGTCTGTGTATGCCACTTCTTGGCTGGCACGGTTCCGTTTCTGCTGGCATTGCTAATACATATGTATGTATGTACTACATACTGCGCAGCTAGCCATCGCCAAACTGCCAACAAGTGCAGCAATTTTTCGCAATGAGCAGCGACAAAAGCAAAATAAAAAATACTAACTACTTCACCCAGCCGCAACAGCAGCGAATTTAAATTTGAGCGTTAGTGTTGTTGTTGTGGTGGTGAAATTTAGTTGCACGCAATTTTTAAAAAAGGAAATAGTGAAAATAATTGAAAATAAGCTAATATGCAATGTACATATGCATATACATGCGTTGCATTTATTTTTGCGACAATAACCCACAAATTTTCGACTACAATTTGCAAGTAAAGCGCAAATAAGCGAAAATTTGCAAATTGTAACATTGTAAATTGCAAATAAGTATTTTGCAGAATTTTGATTTTGATCAGAAACGAAATTCTTTTACGCCACATTTCAGATGCGACATTGTGACATACATAAATTATGTTTAAATGCCAAATACATAAATAGTACATATGTGTAAATATGACGAATATATAATTGCCTGCGTAAAAACATTTACATATAAGCAAAAATACTATATTTAGCTTTGTGGGTAAAGTTGAGATAAAATTTTGTATTTAGCAGTGTATAGTGGGAGGAAGAAAAAAATCAAATGCATACTAAATAAATACTAAAAAAAATATGTAATTAAAGTTGTTTCTAATCTCAAATGTAATGTGGTGAAGAAGAGGAGGAATAAAGAAGAAAAATTGTTGATTACAGAAGGTGAAATACAATCAAGTGAAACAAAATAAACAAATCCTCTGCTCAAAACCTTGAAAGAGAAACTAAACAATTAAAACCAACTACAATTTAGTAAAACTGGAAAATTCACTCAACACTAAATTTGAACGTGACTTTATGAAAGCAGTGTTGGCGTCTACTTTCGGCGTCAAAGGTGAGTTTAGTTTTGTAACGAGGACACACATACATATCTATGTATCTATGTATATTTTTTCAAAAAAAAATATCAGAAAAATTTTCGATGTGAAACATTAATATGACAATACGAAAGAAGTTATTTTTTAACTTTAACCAAGAAACTTTTTTTTAGTCTGCTTCAAAATCAATGTGAAACCGGCGAAAACAAAAGAAGTTGTTTCCGATGGCAAAATTTTTACTTGAGTAGGTTTCGCAGATGGAAGTCAAGCTACATAAAACCAGTGCTTAAATTTCTCGAATCCAAATAAATTATCGCTCAAAATGGAATTAAGAAATTAGATGAACATACTAAAACAGTTTATTTATACATACTAGTGTTCGCCCAGCGGTTGAAATTCAACCGCTAAAATAAAGGATAGTTAATGTGAGTTGAGTTGAGCTGAAATAACATTAGTGTAAATGGGTTAAGTGGAGGGGAGTTTAGCTTAGTACTTAACATAACATATCATAACATAACATACCACAACATAAGATTAAATAACATAACATATGTAGCATAACACACCACAATATAGCATCGCACATTCTTCAGTTGTATTTCCTTTTTATCCCTATCACTTTCTTCCTCTCTATCTTTGTCTCTATCGCTTTTAATGTTTATGNAATCTTCATAAATCTGATTCCTAAACTGCTACTTAGCACGCTTCTGTAATTCAGTATCAATATTAAAGCATACATTTAGGAGGCATTTCCGCCCCAACCATGTACATGTAGGGCATTCGTATTGGTGTCACTTTTGAATTGATTTTTTCGCTTTATGTTAAACTAATTTGAAATTTGAAAAATTGCCTGTACATCAGCATCAAGATACCTTTCTAATGATATATAATTGTTTATACCCTAGAGGTGGACAAAGATGCAACAATACTGCTTGCTTGACAGCTCAGTGGTTCGCGGTATGTTGCACCAATGTTTTTTAAAGGAAAAAACGAAGAAATAAATAAAGCCACGAATTAGTTCTCCATCGAGTATATGTAATGTTTATTGTATATATATATAAAGGGAAGGTATACACTGAATATTACCTCAAGTGATTGTGACGTAGGATGGTGGCTGATGGTCGTTCCCTGTTGATCTCCAGAAAAGAAGTGTCCGCGCTGTTTGCAGTAAAATTAAGTTCACCCTCCATACAGTACAACTATTTGGAGGGGAAACTTGACGATGGTTAATTTGGCGGGAAAACTGTATGAACTTTCTGATCATTTCCTACTACATAAATGTGCACGCATGTGTGCGTATACAAATAAGTATTAGGGGGGTCCGTCTTATATTGTTTGGTTTAGGCTACAGTAGGGCTGCCAGACGTCCCGGTTTTCCCGGACATGTCCCGGTTTTAGACTATTTGTCCCGATGTCCCGGTCCAACCTTAAAATGTCCCGGGTTTCGTTTAGTGTCCCGGTTTTTCATTTGATTCCACAAATTTGAATAAAAGTTCAAAAATCACTACACTAAGCGAAAAAACGCNTATGTTTATTTTCCCCTTCATGTTCATCTTCATGTTCATCTTCATCTTCATCTTCATCTTCATCTTCATCTTCATCTTCATCTTCATCTTCATCTTCATCTTCATCTTCATATTCATCTTCGTTTATATTTACGTTTCTTTACTTTTACTCTAATCTTTGCCTTTATCCCTTTCTTCTTCTACATATTCAACTTTACCTTCTTCCTTGCATGAATCTTAATCTTCATAAATCTGATTCCTAAACTGCTACTTAGCACGCTTCTGTAATTCAGTATCAATATTAAAGCATACATTTAGGAGGCATTTCCGCCCCAACCATGTACATGTAGGGCATTCGTATTGGTGTCACTTTTGAATTGATTTTTTCGCTTTATGTTAAACTAATTTGAAATTTGAAAAATTGCCTGTACATCAGCATCAAGATACCTTTCTAATGATATATAATTGTTTATACCCTAGAGGTGGACAAAGATGCAACAATACTGCTTGCTTGACAGCTCAGTGGTTCGCGGTATGTTGCACCAATGTTTTTTAAAGGAAAAAACGAAGAAATAAATAAAGCCACGAATTAGTTCTCCATCGAGTATATGTAATGTTTATTGTATATATATATAAAGGGAAGGTATACACTGAATATTACCTCAAGTGATTGTGACGTAGGATGGTGGCTGATGGTCGTTCCCTGTTGATCTCCAGAAAAGAAGTGTCCGCGCTGTTTGCAGTAAAATTAAGTTCACCCTCCATACAGTACAACTATTTGGAGGGGAAACTTGACGATGGTTAATTTGGCGGGAAAACTGTATGAACTTTCTGATCATTTCCTACTACATAAATGTGCACGCATGTGTGCGTATACAAATAAGTATTAGGGGGGTCCGTCTTATATTGTTTGGTTTAGGCTACAGTAGGGCTGCCAGACGTCCCGGTTTTCCCGGACATGTCCCGGTTTTAGACTATTTGTCCCGATGTCCCGGTCCAACCTTAAAATGTCCCGGGTTTCGTTTAGTGTCCCGGTTTTTCATTTGATTCCACAAATTTGAATAAAAGTTCAAAAATCACTACACTAAGCGAAAAAACGCGTTGTAATATTCAGAAAAATGTTATGAATTCACTGAGGGAAATAACGCATAGTAAACATGAATATTTTCTATTTGATTATCGTTTAAAAATGTTCGTATTTAAAAATAATACTTTCATAACACGCACGCGTGGTGTTGATTCAAACGCAGCATTTAAATGCACATTTACATGTCTGGCTGTAGCTGAGTGCGCGAAGATGCTTGACACAATTTGCTAATCTCCAGAGGGTCAGGGCTCAATTTCTATTACAACCAGGATGGAATTTAAATATTTTTTTAACTTAATTATGAAAAAGCAATCAGTAATTGCAAATCGCTTCATTTTAATATGGACGTATTTGAAGTGAATATTTCTATACAAATACTAAAATTTGTATACTTAAATGTATTACGAGTTGGGTTGGCGCTCTTTCATATGCGTATTTTTTTTAATTTAGCACGATTTTTTAATTCTAAACTTCTTTTTCTCAGTGCACCGGTTTAATTTGTGAAATATTCACATTTCGAGATAGTTGAACTTTGCACAAGCAATAGTTGATGATTCGTATATGTACCTAAATACGTTCAAAATGCGTGCACAGAGTTTTACAATTATATTAAGGAAAATACAGAAGTTTTGCAACAAGTTCACAGCAACGAATAATATGACTGATATTTTAATGTTATCTTGTACTTAAGTTTTTTTCTTTCATGAAACCTAGAGTACAGTGCCGTACAAAATTATTGGCTCGGAGGCTCTTTCATCAGATCACAATTTCTAATCAGATCTTTTAGAAAAATTTTGAAAATGTAGCTTTTGGGCCAATTAATAAAGCGCAAGTCTGAAGTTGCCAGCAAATTTCGTTGATTTTTAGCTTTTTTTTTTTGCTGACAGTGTCCTCCATATAAAAAGAATTATCGAACATAGTTTGTATGGAAGAAACTCTCAGTAAAAACAATACCAAAAATCAACTAAAATTTAATGGGCTGCAAAACTTCATTTTAAAAATTTGTATAAAAAGTCTGATTAGAATGTTGCAAATTGGAACGCAAATTTATTGAATTTTGCCGAGTTTAGCACAAAGTTTAACAATTTTTTTTATGTTTTTTCATATATTTAGTATAGTATTACTAGTATTTTTATAAAGAATAAAAAAAGGTTCATGCATTGTGAAAAATTCTCTGTGCTTTAGTTGTGATAAGTTGTTTTGTTAAAAAAGGGAGTCGAGTTATTTGAAAACCCCCTCTTTATAGTCCGATTTTGCTCATATAGAGGAATAACTCTAAATATTACATACATAAAAGTGAATAACTTCAGAAATAAGTATGTCGGTAGATGGGGGATCAATTCTCCACGGCATGTGCATACATATGCATCAATGTATAAAAATATAGATTTAGTTCTATTAAATGCAGTTTTCGCCAGGTAAGGTGTATTTTTATATCAAATTAATATAATTACATATCGTTACCTTAATATAGAAAGCTCCTAACTTATTTTCTTTCGAAATTCAGCTCTGCACAAATGTCGGTAGATTAGCCAATAAAGACTTAGTCGAATTTAAATACAACTACAACATGAAGAAAGTGCAATGGGGTATAGTCGTTGCGCTGGGTATGCAGTTACAGTTGCATGGCTATACTCAATCCCGACTCTTGCGTCCTCGTTCGCGCACTCTGGGCAACGTGAGCAACCCATGTGCGAGATGCGGTAACCAATCCGAGTGGAGCCTTGGGTCACGGCAGAAAGAGAGGGAGCTTCGGTGGGGCCACTCCGACTTATTCGGTTTAAGGGCTTACTGAAGTCTGCAGCGTCTGTTCACCAGTAGGTGCGGCTGCAAGCGGGTGTCTGCTTGGAGCAAGCGGGTGTCTGCTTGGAGCAATCGGCTCGCTATATAAACGTGTATTTTGTAGCGAAACCACCCCCGCCCATGGTGGACGGCTGGGACCCGCCACGTAAAAACCACTTCCAGTAAAGAAGCAAGGCAAAGCCTCGGATGAGACCGCTAGTACGACCACGGCAAACGTTTAGAAGGACTACGATTTGAGGGCATGCACCTGGAATGTGCGGACCCTTAATGGGGAAGGTGCCTCTGTCCCGGCTGGTTGATGTCCTCGTAAGGACAAAAGCTGACATCACCGCCATCCAAGAAATGCGTTGGACGGGGCAAGGCAAGCAATGTCTGGGGCC
>NW_016157186.1:443564-457313 GCF_001687245.7 Rhagoletis zephyria
CATGTCGTTCGAATGGACACCGACGCTCCAGCTCTGAAAGTATTCAACTCGGAACCCGCTGGTGGTAGCAGAGGAAGAGGGAGGCCCCCACTGCGATGGAAAGATCAGGTGGAGAAGGACTTGGCTTCACTTGGCGTTTCCAATTGGCGTCAGTTGGCACAGAGGAGAAACGACTGGCGTGCTTGTCTGAACTCGGCCAAAATCGCTTAGGCGGTTACAGCGCCAAAAAAGAAGAAGAAGAAGACTACATGAAGAAATTAAAACTCAATTAAAATCTGTGTAATTAAAAAAAATCGTAGCTCATGAACTCTAGATTTATAACTACATACTCTATAAAAAAGGAATATGTTAGGACCTTTCATTCTGTATATATATTAAGATAACTCTATACATATGTACATATCCGTGAATGCAATATACAAACGTATCTATGTACATATGTATATACATATGTATACCATTTTGATAGGTTCAGATGTTCATACATAACAGCTATGTATTTATGTAGGTCAAGGTATACCAGATCGATAGTAAAGCAGCATTGTTCTGTTCTTAGAGTTAAAATCGAAAGGTATGCACACAGGTTTAGTACGAATTTCTCACAAAAACAAAAAACTTCGTTTGATGTGATGATTCATACAAATTGATAATGAAACACTGAACTTGCACCTTAATAGGATTAATTTTTTTCTATACATTAAAATAAATTACATATAAAAAAAAAATTATATATTCATATATACATATACATACACATTTTATGAATCATCTGCAACAATAAATCTAACTACATATAATATTATTATACTTTCTTTACGTAGGAACCTATTGAGCTAAGGAAACGTTTGGAGGAGGTGCGTCTGCTTGAATCGCGACGCTCAGCACGCCTGGCCGATCAAGAACGCGACACGGACTTCGCACGTCTAGCCGATATGGGTGGCGATCGCCGCCGAACAGCATCACACAGCATTGAGGTGCCATTTTCCTTAACGACGCAAAATAAGTGAGTATTTTGAGATTAAAATAAAAGAAATTAATATCACATCATTAAATCAAATACATACAGTGGAGTCCCCGTCGGTCGCTGTGGTGTAATGGTAAGCAATGCGCGCTTCCACTCCGCAACGCCTGGGTTCAAGCCCTGGTCAAAGCAACGTCGCAAAAAATATAGAAAAAGGTATAGTGGTAAGCAGTGCGCGCTTCCACTCGCAACGCCTGGGTTCAAGCCATGGTCAAAGCAACATCGCAAAAAATATAGAAAACGGTTTTCTCTTTACAGCGGTCGTCCCTCGGCAGGCAATGGCAAACCTCCGAGTGTATTTCTGCCATGAAAAACAGCTTCTCATAAAAACAGAATCGCCGTTCGGAGTCGGCGGAAAAGTGTAGGTCCCTCCGCTTTGTGTGACAACATCAAGGCACACGCCACAAATCGGAGGAGAAGCTCGGCCAAACACTAACATATGTGTAAGCGCCAATCTATTATTATTGTTATTAGTGGAGTCCCGATAACTCGTAAGCTCGATAAGTGGAACATCACGTTAGCTCCGATTGCGATAACTTATACAAAATGTATATAAAGAATTGTTTTCCTTCGATAATTATCTTTTCTCCGTTGAACAGCTTAACAAATAATAGTTAGTACTTCGTGTCTGACAAAGGTCTTCTATAATTCGTAACCTTTGTTCGTAATGCCTATTACTTGTAATTATAGAAATATAACGGAAAAGGCAAATGGGTTTTACCGCTACTTTTGCGTTTGTTTTTCCAAAGACGTTCTGTAACTCACAGTCTTAATTGTTAGAATTTTATACTTCGCAACTGATGAAATTACGAACGTTGCTGTTTTTCACGATAAAGCCAGTTTAAATAAAAGATCTTAAGAAATCGTATTTTCATACGCTACCTATATCTCGAAATTCCTCTAATTTGTGTGATAATTGGTAATACTCGTTTCGTGATCTATGTACATATGTATAAACAGTATAGCCCACAAAAATAGCGCTTCGTCAATATTCTGCTATAAAAATTATTCCACAGATGTACATACGAGTTAAGGACAAACGCTTACCAATGCCTTTTTCGATTAAATAAAAAATATGACCTAAATCTAAAAGGAAAAAAAATTGGCACAATGTTATTTACTATAACTCCATAGATGAAGAAACGAGGTCATATGTACGTACATACATACATACATACATACATACATCCATACATACATCCATAAATGCATACATAAATATGTAGCTCTCCAATCGAAATTTGAAGCGCAAAAACACAGTGTTATATTTATGCTTGTATACTTATGTGCATACATATGTAAATATAACTACATATGTACCTAGTAAATATGTACGTGGATGTAGAAAAGTGGTATGCTGGAAATACGTAAATGAACACGAACATACATACATACCGTCGTTTAAAGTACAAAACCGCGTATCAACAAAATGCAATACCGCGTATCAAGATAATGCAAAACCGCGTCTGTGAATTATATAAATTATCTTCTAGAGAGTAGAAACACTCATATTTCAAAATGGTTCTCTTTTTTATAAAATAATCGCATACCTGGCCAGTATTTTTCAGGACGAATGGATAAGGATATTAGTGTTTTTAGTCTCTAGAAAATAATTTATGCAACCGCACATACGCGGTTTTGCATTTTGTTGATACGCGGTTTTGTACTTTAAACTACGATATTTACTTGCATCTAATGTAGTGCGTGGGTACAGCTAGCAGGGATGAATACGGTGGGTGAACACCCTACTTACTATACGCTTGCATAAACATACATAAATAGTTATGTGTGTATGTAGGCAAATTGCCACGGCAAAATTTTCTTTCCTACCAATAACTGATTCAAAAACCAACCAAAATAGCTTCCTCCTACCTACCATTTCAAGGAAATGACGTTTGACAGCATTAAATCTATCTATTTTTGTGGGTTTTTATGCTTAAAGTAATGGGGTTTCCTTTCTACCGAAAAATGTTGCCTTTTCTGTGCCCTCTACGCACAAATACTAAGGAGAGGGCCATGAAAAGGCAACATTTTTTGTAGAAATGAAAACGCCATAAGATATTCAGGTAAATAGAAGAGATCAGTAGAATAATTTTAAAAAAGCCTTCGGAGTAAATGACGTGAAAAATCGTAGGAGGAAATAAAATCCCGTCGTAGATTTTTTATACTTCGCTCATTTGCATACGTATATCATGTTGTATATATAAGTAAGGTAAAATGATAATCCACAGTTTGGTTTCCAAATGTCCGGGTTTCGCTAGGAGCCTCCTGGCTTGGAAAACATCTCCGCGCTGTGAGTTTGGCATCAATTTCTTCGAGTTGAGGTTAAAACTTTAATCGATTCGCAACTCTCATTCCAAAGAAAAACATCTGATTTGTAAACCTGCCTTTGGATGAAACTTTTTTATAGTCGTATGCGAAGTTCAGAGAATCGCCAAATCTAATTGGCAAAACTCTGTCTATACCAGTAAGCACAACGTGTTTCTAAAAGATTGGATATAATGGCAAACAGTTGAACCCATCCGAGAAACAGAACGAGCGTAAAATTGGTAAAAGCAGAACTCTTTCCATCATTAAATTTTGTTCCTGAAAGTTTTTTTCTAAAAAGTACGCATTTGAAACAGGGACCGGAAATAAGAGTTATTTTTCAATTTTTGAATAAAAAAATCATACATAAATGAACATCGTAGAAAAGTTTTGATTACACCATCATGATTTTTTGGTGAACTATATGCAAAATATTGTATGATTTTTAAATTTTTGATTTTTATATATTTAGATCAAAAATAAGAGTTATTTTTGATTTTTATATATTTAGATCAAAGATACAAGTTATTTTTGATTTTTATGTATTTAGAAAAATATAAGANTATATGCAAAATATTGTATGATTTTTAAATTTTTGATTTTTATATATTTAGATCAAAAATAAGAGTTATTTTTGATTTTTATATATTTAGATCAAAGATACAAGTTATTTTTGATTTTTATGTATTTAGAAAAAAATAAGACTTATTTTTGATTTTTATACTTTTATATCAATAATAAAAATCAATTCAAAATTCATGACATAATATGTTTCTTAATCCCTGTTACGCATTAAAGTAAAACTAAGGTGTACGGTTATAATATCAACAAAATGTTTGTAACAAAGTTTCTAACTTATGCTGTGTATTGCCCCTGAACTTGAAATAACGCTATTATTTGTTCTTTCATTTTTATTGTTGTTATTATAACCGTACACCTTTTATTATTAGCGTAATCTTATTGTTGTTTTCAATTTGCTAATTTCAATGCATATTGCATATTACATGATAGCATTCAATCGCGAGGGAGAAGTTGTGATGAGCACTGCTTATTTATAAAACTGAAAAAGTAAAAGTTTGATATAATTTCATACGGCATAAATAAATAAATAACAATTTTGAATTGATTTTTATTATTGATATAAAAATATAAAAATCAAAAATAACTCTTATTTTTTGATATAAAAATATAAAAATCAAAAATAACTTTTATTTTTCATCTAAGAAAATAAAAATCAAAAATGAAAGTTATCTAAATATATNTTTGAATTGATTTTTATTATTGATATAAAAATATAAAAATCAAAAATAACTCTTATTTTTTGATATAAAAATATAAAAATCAAAAATAACTTTTATTTTTCATCTAAGAAAATAAAAATCAAAAATGAAAGTTATCTAAATATATAAAAATCAAAAATAACTTTTATTTTTGATCTAAATATACAGTGAAACCTCTCCTAACGGACACCTCCCTTGGGCGGACATTTTTTCTATACCAAGTTTTAAGTATAAATTTCGGAACAAATTACTCTCTCTTAAGCGGACACTCTCTTGGCCGGCACGCGGACAGTTATTTTGCATAAAATTGACACAAAAACTCTATTGGGCGGACCGAACCTCTTATCAACGGACATTAAGATTTCTTTTCATAACAAATCAAACAAAAACCTCCGTTGAGCGGACGCGAACTCCTCATAGGCGGACTACTAAATGGAAAAAGGGGACTTCCCGCACAAAATGTGATTGTTATGCACACATTTAGTTTGGTTTGCGCAGTGGTTTAGGTTCGTTATTTAAATTGTCTGAAACCCTTGGAGACTGATAAATAACATGAAAACTATTGATGAAAAAGGTACTGACACTGAAAAAAATTAAAAATAAAACTTACGTCAATCGACAATTTCCCAGTTTTTTATGTAATGAATCTATGATTTTATGTAGTTTATGGACTAAAATGTAATATTTATTTTATTTTGTTATTACTTAATATGTACTTACGCACATAAATGAAATGTGCACTTTTGAAAAAATACATGCACATTTTTGTTTGAACGATGTAATATCAATATATTTTATTCAAATAAGAAATAGTGACTATTCAATTAATTAAAACATTGAAAAGTTCTAAAATAGGCTTCCCCTCCATTAAGCGGACACCTTTCTTGGGCGGAAAAAATGACTGACGGTGAGTGTCCGCCCAAGGAAGTTTCACTGTATATTAAAATCAAAAATAACTCTTATTTTTTGATTTTTTTGATAAAAGTCATAAGAGTTACGGTCCCTGATTTGAAAAAAAAAGTAAATATACCTTTTTTTAAAGAGAAGGACGGAGAAGAGTCGGTTTACAATTTTTTTTTAAATGGAGAGGTATTTTGTAGTATGTTTTTGGTTTTTTTCATCCATTAATTTTCCCCAAGCTCCTGGTTTGATATAGTCAGAATTTGGCAGGCCTTCCCACAATGCTGACAAAATGACCCACTACAATAAACCAGAGATGTTTTCTGTTGATCAAAGAAGCCCACCAAAATTTAGCGTCCTACCATCCTACCAATGAGAAAATAACCTACAAATTTTGTTGAGTACGAGAATAATTTCTGGGCTGTTTTGGGCACCTGTGGGATCTCGCGTTGCGTACGGGAAAGAACCTTTTAAGAAAAAGCTATTGCTTAGTTGTTAGCCTCCAGTACAGCTGGAGTCAATCGCTACTTTTGAACCGATACTGCACCGGCTCCAAGGTAAGTAGCTACTCTATTAACCCATGGTAGTGCAGAGTCGAACCAGTCGCGAGGGCGCCCATAAATCACGCAAGTGACTACATTAGTAACCCCCGGTACTGCAGAGAGAGCCGATGCTGACTACCGCCTAGGACATTGCCTTGTAAAGTAAAAGTTGAAATACACTGCAAGTAGTCGGTCGGTAATTGACGGTGTTTATCAGGTAGCTACCGACTCAGCAGTCCTGTAGTCACTCCCCCGTACTGCAGGGGTAGGAAGCAGAATAGCGAAAAACTGCGAACGAGGCCGCCCATAAATCATGCAAGTAACTACTTTAGTAGCTCCCGGCAGTGCAGAGAGAGCCGATGGTGACTACCGTCTAGGACATTGCCTTGCAAAAGTTATCGCTGAAATACACTGCAAGTAATCGGTGAGTAATCAACGGAGTTTACCAGGTTCATTAGTCATGTAGTCACCCCCCATACTGCAGGGTATGCATACGGCTCATTGTGTGTTTGGGTGTGTTATAATATTTCAAAAGATCATTGAAAACGTATTTTTGGGAGCATATTTATGTACAAATATGCATACATATTTACATATGTATGTTCATACATACAGGCGAGAGGAGGGAGGAGGAAAGGGGCGAGTCCCCCCGGGCCCGGTCTTTTTAAGGGACCTTAAATATCAAAATATTATTTTAAAGAAAATTATGCGCATGCTTTCAATAACCATGTTTTTCATTACAGAAACGATTATTTTTCCATATTTGCTCGAAAAACTGCTGCTTAATTATAGGCTTTTATCATAAATATATTCCGATTCGTACTAATTGTTTCTGACTTAATACATTAAATAACCCCTAAATATAAACTCTCTATTGATCACATCCTCTTAAATTATTACAATTTTTGTATAGGTGCCCGTAATTTTTCAGTCCGGGGACCGAGTTTTCTCTTGACGGCTTTGAAATCGTAGAAAAATTTTTTGATTTATAAAAAAGTTTAATTTTATGCTAGATAGCTAAAATTGAATTTAATCAGGGGAAACTGAGACAATTGGGCGGCCGCTGCGGTGTAGTGCTTAGCAGCGCGCGCTATCATTCCGCAAGGCCAGGGCTCAAGCCCGGTTCAACCCAACATAAAAAAATAAAAATAAAAATAAAAAAGTGTATTTCCGAGTGTTTTTCTGAAATGGAAAACAGCTCCCCATAAAAATAAAGTCGGCGTTCGGTGGCGGCGTAAAACTGTAGGTCCCTCTCCTTGTGTGACAACTTCAAGACGCACGCCGCAAATCGGAGGAGAAGCTCGGCCAAACACTAGTATATGTGTAAGCGCCAATCTATTATTATTATTTATCTGAGACAATTGATTTTATTGATCAAATAATGTTATTTATGACAATGTGATCTTAATGGTAAACAAACAACAGGTGTTTGACCAGCTTAATATTGTCTGGCAAATGGATGGCGCACAACCACTGCAATCGAGACCATATTTAAGTTAATGTGCATACATCTCATTTACGGACCCACTTCTCATATCGTAGTTTCTGTGCCATAGGGTCCGAAATTCCAGACTGTGGTACCGACACTGTACTACCTTTGGCATGAAGCGAATGACATCAATGCCCCAAAAGTATCGGAAAATATTATCGATACTACTCAGTATCGATCAGAACAAAATGAAGCTTTCACCATTGAGTTGAATAGTTAAAATTTCAACTCAAAGCACAAGCAATTTAATTTGGCACTGGGTAATTCTTCTTTTTCACATCGGCCTACAGCTTTGGTTAACGTTTTTTGGTTGAGTTCTACAAAAAATGTAAGCAAAAATCAAGCTAACAGTGCTAATTAAGATTTGAGGCACTCCATTGTGAATGGTTTTTACCATTTGACTACACAATTTGATCAACTGTGAATTATAACTATGACGTCGGATGATGGGCTCAAAATTTGTATAAAATACTAGCTTATACATGGGGGTTTCACAACGCTCATTTATACAAATATGATAAATAATTTAATGATGTTAGATTTTATTTCTGTGCACATTTCGTTATAGCTCGTTTTTTTTTTAGTTAAATATCTAATGCATAAAATTCCTTTCAAAAAAATACCAAACAATTTCTAAGTTCTTTGTTATTTGAATGAATGTGACTGGTAGGGCACTGAAAACTCTCTACATTTTACCTTTGTGAACTCAAATAAAATTGTTTGGCAAAACAATAAATTTCCAAGCTGGAGTTTTTAGGTGGTAAGATATATGACTACTATACGCATTCGTTTTCATTGAAAATTAGGCTGATATAATCTTCATAGAAATATTAAAAGATATTTGAAGTTGTGACCGGTGGGACAGGACTTTGCCACTACTCTGTAAATTTTTCTGAGTGGGGACGCCCCTTTGCTTTTAACTGTATCTCGTTAAACCGAAAATGAACCTTTTAAGTACATTAGACCATTCACTAAAATTTTATTATTGTAAGATAAATTTACATAAAATTCCCTTGAATTTACACTTTATTGTACATCATTGTTTGTAAATCTAGTAGAAAATAACTTGAAATGAATGTCAGTACCCGTGTTTACGAATTTCGTTAAGATATTATTAACAACTTTATCAGAGCTACCAGCAACCGAATGCTGAATTATAATGTTACCGAGCGCGGTATGTATTAGAAAAAATTGGCAATATGTAATAATATTTCTAATAAGTCGTGCGATTCTTTATCTAATTTTACGCAAACATATGTATGTAATACCGAGTGCGCCAGGACGCCTATAGCGCGCATAACTGCATCCATATCAGGGCGTGTATGTGTGAAAATGTGAATTAATTTTTTATTTTTTTGGCTAGACAAGTTGAAAAGCCACGCGTCAAAGCCACGCTGCGTTCACTCACTGATTTCAATTATACAAACACACACTGCGATGGAAAGACCAAGTGGAAGTAGGAAGAAGAAGAAGAAACTTTGAACTTATTTTGCCTTTCTCTTTTATAAATAAAGATATCTTTACTATCAATGGCTTCATTGTAATTTTTGGCGGTGACTTCATAACAACATGAGCATTTTCACTGTAAGAAAGCTATTTAAAATAAAGCCGGGGTTTTCTTAATTTTAAAATCGGGAACCGTTTTTTTCGAATTGCAATTTTTCGAATAACTCGAAAACCGGGTTTGAAAAAAGGCGGATAATCGAACACCCTAATACTTATGTAGTTGCCCTTTCCATACAGTGCATTCGAAGTGGCAAAGTCTGAACTTTAATATGCATGAATGCATTAGGTGTTTTTAATAATTATTCAATTCCATTTAATTGTTCTATACCTACCTTGACGAGCTTTATAACTGCACTTTGAGTAGAACGTTGCGTCGCTATACGCTAATTTTATTGCTTTCGTAATGGGAAAAAATCAAAATAAAAAAATTAAACTTTAAAAACAAAAAAACAAAAATTGTACGCATGCTATTTATTTTTATTAGATGGTGAGAGCCAGTCAACAAAGCGGGCAGCCGGCCGGCACGCTGCCGTGTGATAAGCAAAGAAAATTCATTGCAAATATGTATGTATGTATGTATGCATATGAAATTTCATATATGTACCTACCCTGCAGCGGGGTCGGTTACAATTGTCGCTTTCGTACTAGTTACATTACTGGTTCCAATAGCATATTATGCTCCAGGTAGTAAGAAATCTAGCTATTGGTTGCATATTGTCCCTTCTAAAGGGGCAATTCAGGTCAAATGTCCCAGCGCCCTGAGCGGTGCAAAACAAGCCACTTTTCGGCTAGCTGGGAAGCAGACAGAAAATGAGAAAAATAATTCGAAAACTATGATTTCTATAGATTTTTGTGAGGGTTATACGGTGGTACTATGCGTTTTCTAAAATTTTCCCATTTGCATGGTGAAAATTCTGAACGAATATTTATTTGTAATTTTTCTGAATTATGGTCATTTTTAATATTGTTTTTAGTTATCTCAATCGAAAGATAAAGACTTTTTACATAGCAATTATTAATAATAAAGGGACTTTCTTTACTTTTCCGAGGTATAAAGCCTTTTAGAGCGCAACGCGCTAATCTGCTAACCGTGCGAGTCATAATAATATCGTTATAACTTTGCGACTACTTGATGTCTAATTCTAAAAAATTCGCAACAACTTCCCTAGATAGTCATCTACAACACTGTTGTAAAACCAAAAAATTATTTCAAATTTTATAACACAACTTTTGTATTTGAAAACAAACACCCTCTTAATTCTCATAGAAAAGTTATAAACCTGTAGTTTTATTTGTACTGAGTGGTGGTGTNGAACAAAAAAATTATTTCAAATTTTATAACACAACTTTTGTATTTGAAAACAAACACCCTCTTAATTTTCATAGAAAAGTTATAAACCTGTAGTTTTATTTGTACTGAGTGGTGGTGTTAAACTTAAATTCTTTGAAATAGCTTGTAGCTTATTGTATGAAAATTTCAAATCGATCGATACACAAACGACTGAGATATAGCGAGTTTAAATGACAATTTTGTTAAAATTATAATCAAGAATCAGTTCAGCCCAATAATAAAATTTCAAACAACACCACGCTGCAGCTTTGTACGTTCGATCGCAGGAAAATAAATAGCAAAGACAAATTTAAATTTGAACAAATCGTCGCCTTGCTTAATTCAAAGCGAACATTTGAAAGCATACTTACATACTTACATACATGTTGTGCCTGTAGCCAGCGTTGCCGAATTGACGATTTCGTCGTCATTTTGACGTTTTTTTTTAGCTCAATGACGTTTTGACGATTCCACTAAATTACATATGTATGTATGTAAAAAATTTATTACAGGAAAACGTAATCCAAAATACAACCATGCATTTATCTAGTTTTGTTCTACAACCGTGCTTTTTGTTATATTAAAATTGTTCTGATTTTAAAGAGACAGAAAAGTAGTAGAGGGAATTTTTCCAATCAATATTATCTATTAGTTAGTAAATGCTAATGTTACACTAAGGGTATTCACATCAATTTTGGTAGTTTTGGCAAATTGCTGGTTGATACTCGGTAATTTTATCAACTGTTAACGTCCTTTTCAGTTTTCTTTTGTTAGTCTGGTAAGCTATGTTTATCAACAGCGGATTCGTAGCTTTTTTCCTAAAAAACTAAATTGTAACAGAAAATTTAAAAAATTTTACTTACTCATATTGCGTATGCCTTTTGGCAGCGGGCGGATTTAAAACTGAATAAATATCAAACACCTGATTGCAGTTTGCCAACTACCAGAAAAATTATCAAGCTTCCTTCTCAATAATTCGGTAACCGGTACACCGGTAACAAATTAATTTTACACAAACAAAATACATTGGGAAAAATTACCGAACAGCGAGTATCAAGCTCGGTGTGAAGACCCCTACTTTAAAACTGGATCAAAATCTTCAAAAACTTCAAAAGCAGTTGTGTTTTAAATTGTTCTTTAATATTATCGTTAACAATTGGCAAATCCACTTTTATTAACGCAAATGTAATGTGGGTTCCATTTGGTTTTGTAATGTGTTGCCATATTTATTGGGCCGTATGCATAAAACCTAAGCAAATGCTTTTTCTTAAAACTTCAGACCTTTTACACAATTTGTTCAAATAAATATAAGTTAAAGGCAGGCAATTTTAGGAAAACGCAATTGCTTAGTTTTTACGCATACGACTCATTGTATGTAATTACTTCGTATTTTTTATTTTGTTAAAAAAATACAAGAAACAAAAATTTGACGATTTTTTGGCCGAAATGACGTTTTTTTTAGGGTAAAGTAACGATTTTCCAGCGAAAGCTTTCGGCAACGCTGCCTGTAGCTTAGTGCGTAAAGATGCTGGCTACAAATAGTTGCGGCTGAAAATGTCCAAGTTCAAATCTTACTATACAGAACATAAAATTTAAAATTTTTATTTTCGTTTTTTTAAGTATGAAAAAGTATCTGTGAATTGCACAACGAAAAAAAGAACTGGTAATTTTACAGGCAACAAGTTGCGCAGCGGGAGTCAATTGTCACCTCCTAGGACAACTCCATGTTAAATGCGACAGTAGGAAGCATGGGTGGTAGATTTGCGAGGTACCGGTATTCGACTCCCGAAAACTGGTGATTTCACTAGTTCTGTACTAGTACTTTCCGCTGCAGGGTATGTATGCATAAGTAAATAGTTACTTACATATATGTATGTGCTGATTAGTAGACTGCTTTTTAACTGAATAAACAATAGTTGAAATTACGCCGGCGTAAAAAAGTAAATTTNCTTACATATATGTATGTGCTGATTAGTAGACTGCTTTGTAACTGAATAAACAATAGTTGAAATTACGCCGGCGTAAAAAAGTAAATTTACAATGATTATTGTATGTATGCATGCAGATAAATTGTGTGCATTTGTTTATACATGTCTACATATTTTATATTATATGTACATATAGACACATGGGCAAATCTTAGAAGTAGTTAACCAAAATCACAAACATGCATGTAATTCAAATTCTCACAAAAATTTATCAAGAATAACATACTGCGATATACATACATACGTGGGTCATTTCCAATCGAAGTGCTATGTTTTTGTTCCCCCTTTATTAAATTTTTTTATGGTGGTAAAAACGAGAAATCAAAAACCAGAATTATATGATCCAAATAATGAACCACCAACAAAGCTGTGTTTTATTATTGTAAGCCGTTTTGTTTTCCTTTGCGAAGGGTATTTCTCTGATATATTACCTACTCGAACATGAAAAAAAGTTTAAACAAAGAAACCTTAACTTTTATTCTTTTCTTCAAGTTTTTTATCAGCATAAACTTGACTTTCTATTATAATGTTGTCCTTCCGAATTTTTCAGAAAAACACTTAAAATAAAATAATTACTAATGTCCGCTTATTGCTTAAGGAGTTTCAAAGATTTCCTTGTTTTTATATTTTCGTGAAATAAAACCAAAAAATGTGAAATATATCCAGAATGTCACTTTTAGGTGAAAATGGATTTTTTATTTAAAGAGCTTATTTCTTCAAAAGTGTTCAAATGGCATACATATATGAAAAATTTTTGCCGAAGAAAGTTTATCAAAAATCCCGCCTCCCAAGAAAAACCATGACATGAAACCATGAAAAATATCATGAAGAAGGCGGAAAAAACTTCCACATTAGCTTATGTGATAAATGAGATTCAAAGTGTTATGCAAGTGTTAAAAAAGCATGTATTTAATATTAAAAATTAGTACAATGCTTATGGGTTATTATCCTTTTTACAACGCTCTTATCAACTTGCAATATTGTGTGTCCAGAAACTTTCAATGTTGTGGATCCAGAAACTTTCAATGTTGTGTGTCCGACACCATAAAGCTTTGCTTTGAAAAGTTCCTATAAAAAAGCATAGTGCATAGGGCGACATCTGTAGTGAATAGGGCGAGGTAGATGACATCTAGATGTCGCCCTATGTACTACGTTTGCTACAGCGGAAATAGACGACACGCCATTTCTTTAAATAAAATATATGTATGTATGTATGTGGGTATATGAATAACGACCGCTTAAAATCGATTTCAAAGTTCTACTTTCGCTGTAGAAATTTTAGGTCTACGCTATGTAGTTTGACTATTGTCAATTAAATCGAATGCTTTGTATTACTATGCGGCTCCACGCTTTTTCATTTTCAATTTCATAGATTGTTTATAATGA
>NW_016157186.1:458150-478704 GCF_001687245.7 Rhagoletis zephyria
CTTTTGCTAAAATTTCAAAATCAAAAGTTATCAAAACAAATTCTATGGGACTGAGAAATATTATTTTCTACTTTTTAGTCCATTTATAAAAGCGTTATATATTAAAAAGTTTTTTTTGTATTATTTATTTCTAATAATTTCTAAACTCATTTAATCCTTTAACTTACTTTTGAAAATGTGACATTCTGGAAAATATTTTACAAATATGGGCATTCCCATGGTGGCGCACGTGACAGTCGTACGATTTCAATGTGATACAAAAAAGGAATACCATTTGTTTTCTTTAACTTTTTTGGGCCATTGTATAGCACATAATTAGCTATATATTTAACCGAAAAATGAAATCAATCGAACTGCTTGGTCCTGAAATATAAGCATTTAAAGAGAGTGTCGTTACGTGACAAAAAATGGAAGTTGATTTTTTCTTTTCTTACAAAATCGCAAAACTCTGCGAATTGTGGATGGCTATTTTCATGAAACTTATTTTAATATGATTTGGAGCAATTCTAGTTGTTTTTAGAGTTTTTTGAATTAATGCAAATTGTTTCAATTCTCTTTTACAACCCCAAGTGTGAAACGTGACGTGACGTGGCGTCACGTGACATAAACTTCCATCGTTATATTTTTGTTAATATTGCTTTTAAATGAATTTTCAACGCAAATAAAACATGTATTTTATGTAGAATATACTTTATATTTTGACTTCAGCGCCAATTCAGGGTAAATTTATTAGAAATCTATGATTTATTATGTTTCAACCACATACGCCAAATTCGAACCAAATCACACCATAAATACGGTTTTTCGAAATATCTCGACCTTGGCACCACCTAGGAAGACCATTTTATGCAAACATGATTCTACTTACATAGCCAGTATATATTTTAAAAATCAGACAAATCGGCCCGTAAATACGTTAGATATAAAACTTTTATTTTTTTTTTTGTCGTGGTGGACCTTCCGCTGGAAACACCCATATGCAAAAATAAGAAAAAGAATTAATTTTTGAAGAGCCTGAAAGCAATTTCGTATTCTGCACAAATTTTCACGTTGGTAAACGATATCAGAGGATAAACTTGCCAATCTTAAAAAAATATCAAAGATACTTGCCATGAACACTTTGTTTGGAAATTACCCATGAAAATACCTACATTGTACATATAGTAATATCATATTTCTTTTCACATATATCTGAGAAATGTAATTTGTACCACTTACTTTTTGAAACAGAACTCTGTATAGCCTTATTTTTAAGCACTATATCTTTAAATAAAATACCACAATATCTGTTAAAAATAGTTTTTCTTAACGACAGAAAGAGTAACGTTCACAACGAACATACACAATGATTTTAAAGTCATTGGGACCTTTAGTTTGCTAATACATTTTGTTAACTTCGTTGTGTTCTCTTCAAAGTATTCTGGTCTCCATGCATGAAAAGTTGCTGGAATTTGTTGACTTTGATGAATATCTCAAAACCACTTCCATTTTGAGTAACGTCCGAATACAAATTGTGAAGGCACCGCAATTACTGTAAATTAAAATATCCACTATCTTGTTCTCATAGGTAGTACTTTAGACCTTCCCTTATACCATTACATTTTTTTTAACTTAAATAAACATAATTTTTTTTGCATACGAACGTAACATCCGCAACGCCATTTTTTGCCCATATACACAAATTTGTATGTTATTATTTATATAAATATAGTCGTATTTACATATGTATATACAAGCGTCTGATTTAAATGACACACATTCTTAATACATAGTTCGATTTCATTAGATGTGAAATAATCACACAAGTAGTTGGGGAAGGGGGTTACTTATTGCTTGAATGCTGGCCACGTTCTAAATTGATAACACGAAGCAAATGCTCATAAATATGCAAAGAAATGGAGCAGAAATAGCATATGACTATTGTGTATACATATATGTATGTACATACATCTATACACAAGGGCGTAGCCAGGATCTGATGTAAAGGGGGGCAAAACGAAATATACTTGCTAACTTTTTTGATATATTTTTTATTTCATTTCATTTCATTTCATTGCATTTATTATTATAAAGAAAATTAGTACGATAAGATCCCAAAGATCTTTTTTAGTACAACGGTAACTTTAAATTAAGACAAGAATAATAGTCGAGAATAAAAAGTGCATAGTACATCATGTCAAACAAAGCCTGACAAATAGCATTAGGCAAAACTTACAAATCTATATAAAACCAAGAGAGGAAGAAAAAATAAATAAATAAATAAATATAATAAAAGTCAATAAATAAATAAAAATTAAAAAGAAAACGAACGACATATAATTTTCAATTAGCCTATATCTAAAAACATACACATTTACAATTTATATAGATAGCGAACCTCAGCTGATAATGAGTTAATAAGTTAACGAAAATACGAGTACAAAACACTCCTAAAGTTGCTTTTATTTAGACTCTTGCGGATATGTCCTGGAACCGAGTTCCAGGTGCGAATAGCATGACGAAAAATAGTCGTAGTCGGATTTTCAGCAAATTTTTCGATTATTTCCTCCTGAATCATCTCGCGGTTTTCGGTAACGAGTTTTCTATGGACGCTCATGAGGCATAATCCAGAAAGCATTTCTTCTCCTGTTGTGCTCCTGAGCCAGGTTTGTACCCTTTGTTTGGATTAGAAAAGCGCTCAAAATCGAAATACACTTATCGATTTACAAGGATCTACTACTTCTACATCCTTCATATCTTTTTCGGACAAGTTCGTTTCCCTTTCTTTCATAAATCGTACCAAAGAATGAGTTCCCTGCCCATATCAAAGATCTGTTGAAAATGCTTCGCGTTCCTTAATGCCTTTTCACTGGAACACTTAAGCTATACCCAGAATTTCAGCGGACCACGGTTAAGCAGTCGGCGGTAAGTGAACAGCTGAACAGTTGCCGCAAAGAAAAAAGGCAGTGTACTTAAACACAATTCCCGCGCACGACGGCTTCCGTCAGTTGTCATTTTGATTTGAAAATTATCATTAAAATTAAATATTTTTTCGGTACGTGCGTATATGTAGATTTGCTGGAAATATAGATGAAAACCCGTCCCGTGCCGTCCCCGCTGGGCGGTGAAAATAGAAATAAATTTAAATCAACCGAAATTTCACCTCACCATTCTGGTTAGGCAGTAAGTTTCGCCTTTAACTTCGTGTATACGAACACGCGACATTATCCCGAGGGTACTGCGCAGTCGGCGTCGCCCAGGCCTGATTATGAGCAGTGTGACCGTTTTGATCCAAGTGGATCAAAAGTGATACGTTTTTCGATGAATTTAGGAGGGACACTTTTTTTAAAATTTGATACATTTCCAATCTGTAAAAAAAATTCCCGTAGAAGTCGAAAAACTGGTCAGAGATCGCACATAGTGCTAAAAGGGCACTGGCAAATTCGTCCAGCCAAGTTTCAAAACTACGTTGGTGATAAAAATCATCAAACTTGCTGTCCCAGTGAAGCGCATTGCAATTATTTTTCATAACTTGCTTCGATGACGGTGTGAACCAAACGCGAGCCATTGCCGAAAAAATTGATTCCTCACCAATAAGAATTTATTTTTTATTTTTGTCAAATACCGTGGATATTGTCAATCGAATCAACATAGAATTTCAAAGTGAATTGTACAGATGGAATAAGTTATATAACAATATTGAAAGTAACTATAAACCTATATTGTCTTTTTTTCAAACCAAACTGTATTCAAGNTTGCAAATTGCGCATTGCAATTATTTTTCATAACTTGCTTCGATGACGGTGTGAACCAAACGCGAGCCATTGCCGAAAAAATTGATTCCTCACCAATAAGAATTTATTTTTTATTTTTGTCAAATACCGTGGATATTGTCAATCGAATCAACATAGAATTTCAAAGTGAATTGTACAGATGGAATAAGTTATATAACAATATTGAAAGTAACTATAAACCTATATTGTCTTTTTTTCAAACCAAACTGTATTCAAGTGACCCAGCTGATATAGACCTTTGCAGCCCAGATAATCATTTACATATTAAGGAAGTATAATTACTTGTGCCGCACAGACGACAACAGCAAAACAGCACAACAGCACATTTAAGTAAAGTCCTAATTAAAAAAATATATATATATTGAGCAATGTTATATTGAACTGCAAATAGAAAAGAGATTTGATTTTAACAGTGAACTTTTGAAAAGCCTTGCATGTGACCAAAGATTGTCATATAACGAAAGTGCTAATTCGACATTTTTAACAGTTTTAAAAAATTTTCCTAATTTGTACAAAGAAAGCGACAAAGAGAAAATTTGTAAACAATGGCAACTTTTTAAACTCGATAATAAAATAGATTGCGTTGAAGACATATAACAGTTTTTGGGGGAGTAAGCAAGCTAATAAATGCTTTAAATAACTTTTTATATTTCGAACTAACTTCTTTTAGTTTTAACTTGTTATGTTTGCGTATTTTCTCAGATCTGAATTTGATCGAAACAAATCGATCCACGTTCCTAATGGTGGAATGCATAATGTTTTCGAAATGTNGTTTTAACTTGTTATGTTTGCTGCAGAGCGTATTTTCTCAGATCTGAATTTGATCGAAACAAATCGATCCACGTTCCTAATGGTGGAATGCATAATGTTTTCGAAATGTCTTATTGGAATTCTTAGTCCTATAAGTACAAAAAGTATTTGAACTAAAAATAAGATTATATCTAAGACATTTTTGTTGTTTTTTTATACTAATACCTAGTTGAACTGATTCATCTAAGACAATTTCGTTATTATTATTATACTAGTACCAAANTAAATGCTTTAAATAACTTTTTATATTTCGAACTAACTTCTTTTAGTTTTAACTTGTTATGTTTGCGTATTTTCTCAGATCTGAATTTGATCGAAACAAATCGATCCACGTTCCTAATGGTGGAATGCATAATGTTTTCGAAATGTCTTATTTGAATTCTTAGTCCTATAAGTACAAAAAGTATTTGAACTAAAAATAAGATTATATCTAAGACATTTTTGTTGTTTTTTTAT
The DNA here is from genome assembly GCF_001687245.7 of Rhagoletis zephyria. Classification (NCBI taxonomy): domain Eukaryota; kingdom Metazoa; phylum Arthropoda; class Insecta; order Diptera; family Tephritidae; genus Rhagoletis; species Rhagoletis zephyria. Next base: position 463,190 of record NW_016157186.1, read on the forward strand.
ACTAATACCTAGTTGAACTGATTCATCTAAGACAATTTCGTTATTATTATTATAACGGGTGATTTTTTTGAGGTTAGGATTTTCATGCATTAGTATTTGACNATTCGTTATTATTATTATACTAGTACCAAATGCAACTGATACGTGTACCTTTTTTGCAATGAATCAATGTTAAATTGTTTTGAAAAACGGCTTTTCATAAAAATTAATGGTTTTAATCCATATTGATACTTTGATACTTAAATTAAAAAAGTGATACATATTGATACATTTTAAGTTTCTTATCTGCTAAAATTTTTCACTGAATCACACTGATTATGAGCCATTCCATATGCCTTTTTGAGTCTTAATTTTGACAGCGGATAACCGACGACCGCTTAACCGTCGTCCGCTGCAATTCTGGGTGGAGCTTTCATCGAATACAATGGGTGCAATCTAGACATCGAAAAAGCTGGAGTATTTTCATTCGAAAAGCGTAGTTGTAAAAAGGCCGTTAGTAAATCCAGATATGGTTTTATAATAGACCGTCGCCAGTACTCATTTTCATTGACCGGTGGGGGTTACATCGGTTTTTTTGTTTTGCGAATTTTATACATTCGCGAATTTTAGACATCCGCGGATGCGATTACGAAAAAAGAAATTAGGTAAGTAAATTAGGTGGTTTAGACAAATAAAAAAATGCAAACGTTAGTAACTTTTAATAATACTTATTTAGTACTTGAATTTAAAAATTGGAACATTATATTTAATAAAGGTTGCAGCTTTTTTTAAAGGGTCGAAATAAAACCTGCGGCACTAAATAACTGTTCGATCGAGGCGACAAATATCTACGTGTGAAACTTGACAATATTTTAAATTTTAAATTATTTTCGATTTACGCTGCATCAGTTGAAAATACTTTTTTTATTACAGTGCAGGCATAATTCCTTTTTGAAAATGCGCCCCGTTTTTCATAAGCATTTGAATTATTGGAATCACTGGAGTCTCAGAGCTGCTGAGTTCCCGGATGGCTTCTTCAAAAGGTTCACCTGTAATGAATAGCTTATAACTCGACTTTTCCTAGTTGCTGGCAGTCACAATTAATTAGTCACGGCTGTCGGTGTCATAAGCTATCAAATAAGCTTTCATATTAGCTTCGTTCCCCACGCTTTCCGGGCTGCTCCGGTAATTAGAGAATAAAAATAAGTTACTCTCTCACAAGTATCAAAAATGTGCCAACAATGCCAAAAGTGCCCAGAGCGTGAGGNTATCATTGTTTAGAGCTGATATGATGATTCCGGGCACGAAATGTGGTTTTCTTCGTTCCCCACGCTTTCCGGGCTGCTCCGGTAATTAGAGAATAAAAATAAGTTACTCTCTCACAAGTATCAAAAATGTGCCAACAATGCCAAAAGTGCCCAGAGCGTGAGGAACGCAAAAAACCACATTTCGTGCCCGGAATCATCATATCAGCTCTAAACAATGATTTTACGTGTATTTATCTTATATGGCTAATAAAATTACCAAATAACTACATTTTCTGAAAATTCTGTGATATTTTGCACTTTTGTTTTTATAAAATTTGCTTTCGGATTTAAACAACAACAGCAGTTATTTCAAATTGCCCTTTTGCACATTTGTGCCCGGAAAAAAAGTCCGTGCTGTTTCGTGCACAAAGAAGAAGATATTTACGATCCAAAAGTGGAACGTATTCGCTCTCTATTACCCATTTTTCTAGCGTGAGGAACGCTTTCTGGGCTGCTTTGGGCACCCGTGGGTACCCGCGGGCTCGTGTGGAACAAACCTATTTTGAGGCAGATGAACGAAAATTTTAAACATACATATGTATGTACATATGTAGCATTCTAGTTCACAACTAATAGCCTCCCCTGCAGGGTATAGACATATGTGTATCAAATCGCCGGTAGTCCACCGTAATCAAAATTAATTAGGCAGCCCACGTACATATCAGCGCAAAAATACCCTTGATCAAACATTTGATGTCAATGCTCTACCCTACCGGACCTTGAGGTCCCTTTAACTATGTTTACTTGATTAAGACGTATTATTGTTTGTGTTAGTAAAAAGAATTATTTTTCATTGGGATTAACATATCAGGGTCCTTGTAATGTGTTTTTCACCTTTTAGCATTACATGTGTATGTATTTAGGCTATTTTATTGGCAGTAATATCTTTTGTTCAGTGAATAATATTTCATTGAAAGGCCGACCAGAAGCCAACCTGTAAATATTTGGAAATTGAGTCTTGAATCTGATAAATCACAACAAAAGTCGATTTTTGCTACTTCGATTACAATTTTTTTATTATATTTTGCGTATAACGGGAAAAATCTTTTTGACAACTCTGGTTTGAGCAATTTTGAAAATCGAGCCCAGGGAAATTATACGTTACCTGAGCTTTTTTTATTGATCTGAAACTTCATCAAAAAAGGGGGCTTAGAACACAGCCGGAAAAACTTTTTTGACCATGCAGTTCTAAAACGCTATTTATCCCAACTAGTTAAATTCTATAAATTCTCAGAAGAGAACCAAAATTTTCATACTCATTAACTTAACCGTAAGTCGTAAAACTTTTGGGGGAGTAGTGCTGCTTTTCCCTCTACCTGGGTCCATCAATGATGTATGTACATAAGTGAATATATATACGCATATTCATGAGTACTTATTTATATAAAAACATAACTTATAGTTATGCAATCTATTTTGTTTGGTTGCTATTGTTTTCACACTATTCCGCCTGTTACTTGTTATTGTTGACATTGCCGAGTTTTATTAATGTTATGACTGGAGAGGCGCCTTGGTCGTTTATAAATACATATACTTACATACATATGTATGTGTGTACCATATCACAAAACACCATAAACAGCTGCTTTATTCATCAACACACTTTTATTGCTATCTCTTTTTACTGTTAGTGTTGTTACATCTATCTCGTTATTGCTGACGTTTGCTGGCGAATGCGGAAATAGTGAATTAATTTACACATATGTATGTATGCCCATTTATATGCACATGCGTACATTAGGCTTCTTTACCCTCTGTACAGCAAAATTTGACTTCATGACTCTCTGGAAACCATTTTCACTCATTGCAGCACCACCCGAATTCCAGACTGCTACCTGCGTTACCTTAATATAGAAAGGCCCTATCTAAATATGTGGTTTCTTTACGGAGTAATGAAAAAGCTCCATACAAAATAAAGTAATTTTGCTGCGAATTTCTTTTAAAGAATGTTNGAAAATATATATCGTTACCTTAATATAGAAAGGCCCTATCTAAATATGTGGTTTCTTTACGGAGTAATGAAAAAACTCCATACAAAATAAAGTAATTTTGCTGCGAATTTCTTTTAAAGAATGTTTTTATTTAAGAATGCAAATAATTTTATGTTGTAGTGATATTTTCAAAATCCAGTAGGTGCTTAGTGAGTTATCGGCAGACATTTGTACAATACAAGATTTGAGAAGAAAATGAGTAAGGGCCTTTCTATATTAAGGTAACGATATGTATGTATGTGGTACTGCTATTTTAAATATAATATTTGATGAGGATTTTGGTATCGTTTTCCGAGATACATGTATGTACATCAATGTATTTTTTTTTTTTGGACAATGAACCATTTTTTCGATATTCTACGGAGGAAATGGAAAAAGACTAAGAGTCCATTGAGGTACTGGCAATTATATCGCTTTCATATCAATTCATTCAATCATCATTTAATGGCAAACCTCCGAGTGTATTTCTGCCTTGAAAAACAGCTTCTCAAAAAAATACAATCGCCGTTCGGAGTCGGCGTAAAACTGTAGGTCCGTCCCCTTTGTGTAACAACATTAAGGTGCACGCCACAAATTAGAGGAGCAGCTCGGCCAAACATTAACATATGTGTAAGCCCCAAACTATTATCATAGATACAGGGAGGCACTTTAATGTACATATATACATATGCACATATCTAGGCGCACAAACATACATATATGCGTGAATGAATGTGGTAGTATGGGAATCTGAATCTTCGTATCTCTAGCCTCCAGCGCCTAGAAAAACAACTACATACTTTTACGCTGCGTTTACATAAGACAATTTGAGACAAGACAACAGAGAATATGTATTAGTTGTCAAATTCTTGTTTAAAGTAGGCGTCGTCCAGACAATTATAAAGACAAAAAATTTTTCAGCAACCGCCGTTAGTGTCGTTTGGCGTGAATTTCATATTATTTAATAAAATATCCAAACACAAACCACTTTTTCATAATTCTACGAATTTTTGCGATTTGTCTTGCCTCATTTTCTTAAATTAACCAAAACGTGACCGAATTGTTTAATTTACTGTCCAATTCACGGTCTTCGAAAAATCAAAGAAAGTGACGAAGACATTGAGAGAAATGTGAGTGCATTGGTGCAAAAGTGTGAATGTATTGCTATTGTCTTTGCAAACTTGACCCATGTAAACGACGCGTTAGACACACTTCGCATTCAAATTGACTTTGATTTTATTGCGCATATTGTATAGTTCGCACTTATTTACAGCAATCGACTCACTCACATGAGCATAATTATCTTAGCTTTCAACACATATGCATGCATACGTATGTAAATATGCATACAGCATTCATCTATCAGATACTCGTCAATTTGATCCCCTCCATTGAGGTGTCACGAGTGGGAATAACGCGTAAAAAACCAACAACCGCGCATTGTAGCACCCAAAACTAGTTTGAGGAATCCACAGACGATGTTTTTTTTTTGGTTGAGTGACCGCCTAGGCGTATACTTATTCATACAAAGTTCAAAGCAAATACATACTATGTACATATGTACATATGTAATTTGAAAGGGAACATTTTCTGTTGAATGCATAAAGAACTCGGGCAATAGTGTTATTTTTGCTATAAAGAGGAGAATATCTGCTGATAGTAGGGGTAACAACAAATAAGCACTTACCGCGAATCCAATATGAAGAAGCGTCACTAGAATGCGTAAATTAACATACGTTGTTTAAGCGCTAGACGCTTGCCGCTCACTGGTGTCGCTTTACACGGTATGAATATCCACCCTGTGGGGAAAATCTCTAGTTCTGAACTGGGGCACTTCTAGTACATTTAGACCCAGTACTGGTTCGCGATAAATCTCTTTTGCATGCAAGCAACTGGCGAATTTAACATGGCGATGTCCTAGGAAGTGTCAATTGCCCCCCGCTGCATCCCTTTTTCGATAGTTCCGAACTAGTCCTAAATTCTATAGTTCCGAACCAGTTCTAATATCGACAGACGAAAGAAAAAAGTATCANCAGCGGGGGGCTTGCTGCATCCCTTATTCGATAGTTCCGAAATAGTTCTAAATTCGACAAATAGGATCTAGTTCGTCCTGCATCCCTTTTTCTATAGTTCCGAACCATTTCTAAAGTCGTCACTTTAGATATAGATTTGTAGTGAAAAAAACTGAAAAAATTTGTTTCTTAAAAGTACCACTTTTCGCCGATTTTGGACTGGTGGGGATCTAGTTCCTATGGGACTAGTTCCTTTTCGGCGATAAAGACCTAGTACGGAACTAGAAATTTGATTCACTAGTCCGCGGTTTCCCTGCAGGGCATACATACATATGTATGTATGCATGTGTGTGGAAACATAGTATGTACTTGTTTTGATCGCTGCTTAATCGTCGCTTCATTTGAGTTTGTTTATTATCATATGATTATTGTAAATTTCATGCCTCTTGCTGTTGACATTTATGTTTTTCTTTAAACTCGCTGGGAATTTTTTGCGGCTAATTTTCATTTACGTATGTATGTACATATGTATCTATGTATACTATCAAATATTGTTATGAAGTTGTTTTGCAATATAGAGTAAAAAACCGATTTTGCGTCAACTATGTATGTACATACATACATACATATTTATGTAGCACTGCTTGATTAACCCAATTTTTTGCAACAGTAAAAAAAGAAGTTAAGAGGTTTCAGTCTTTTATTAATTTTTTATTTCTAGTTTTCTGCGTTCAAAGTCTGCTAATATGCTAATGCAAAAATATATAAGTGTGTATATTTAACCTTCGCTCAAACGCCCACCTAAAACCACTTTATTTTAATCTGCACATTTGCAGCTCGTGCGAAGGCCAACTACTCAGCAGTTGCGGGTATTCACAGATCAACTTTTCCAGTAGTTTAATGCAGAAAAAGCAATATGTATCTGCAGCAATTATCTGCAGTTGAGCATACTCGCAACCTATTAAATAAGTAAATCTGAACTAGTCAGCTGTGTCGCCTTACAAAAGCCCGTAATTATCAGCTTTTAATATTTGATTTTCGCTTAATAAATTAAGACAGCCCAGCATAAAAAGGAGTTACATTATAAATTGTGAAAAAACTAGTTGCCTATTGAACATGTCCTCAGTCATCGAGTAAAAAAATTCCGTAAGATGGACTGGTATTTAATAACCTTTAATGGCCCATGTTAAGAGGAAACTTGACTGCTTTTTTTTGTATAATATGTATTTATCTATTGACTCTTCCTTTTGGAACTAACAATATGTTTTCAAATCTCACAAACTACCATTAAATTTCAAATTTCTGCGGCAGTGTTTAGATTTTTTTTTAATATATGTACATATATTTATTGCATTTGTTGCGGTAGTCGGAATTGACAAGATTCCGAGCAGCAGGATCGCTAGAAATCTTACTGGCCAGGCGGCCTGAAAGGACGAGTTCCAGAGCCGCACTGCTTGGGCGGGTGGAAACAATAGCTTCCACGTCGCGCCTTCGCTTCTCTATATATATTACATTCCAGTATGCTGAGTTCGGTCGGAAAGGACAAGTTTCCGAGCTGCACTGGCCCTAGTATTGGGTAGTCGGTCTGAAAGGACGAGTTCCAGAGCCGAAATTGATATATTGCGGATATCGAAATTTATTATATTGCGCATCATTTGGTAATATCGGAAAAATCCTTTCTTTTTAGTATTATTGCATATCTCGGGCTAAGTAGATCCCTCGATAGTCAATTGGGATGGTTCATTAACCGTGCTGAGTAAGTGGTGCTTAGCCCTGTTATGTCCTCATGCACCTTATTTACATTTACATCTTTGTGGACTTGACAGCTGAAAGCCAAATATTTTTCACCTACTAAGAAAAACAAACTCGCAGTCACATATCGATGGCTGAGTGGAAGATCGACCTATCTCGGCAGCCAGTTCGAAAACGCTCTATCTTAAAACACTTTTCAAGAACGCCCTATTTCAGAATTCGTTTCAAAAATGCCCTATATCAGCTGCCGATTCAAAAATCGCCCTATATCAGCATATTTTCAATACATTTTGAATTGAGATAGGGCATTTTTGAACCGAATTGTGAGATAGGGTGTTTTTCAATTATATTCTGAAATAGGGCGTTCTTGAAAAGTTTTTTGAGATAGAGCGTTTTCGAACTGGCTGCCGAGATAGGTCGATCTTCCACTCAGCCATCGATATATTGTACATATGTATACCTACATTAATACAGACATATGTATAATAGGTTATACAGAAAGCTCCGCCTAGGAACGGCCAGTCAACAATTAACCGCTGAGCAACTAGATTTTTTAAGCCGTGTAACCCCCAACCCCACCCTACCCCATTCCTGCGTACAACGCGTTCAATTTTATATAGTTGACATCGGAGTACAAACAATAACTTTTCCGTACACCTCGCCGCGGCTTTATGTTTTTTATAAAAATAATTGCCTTCTATATGATCGATGACAATAACAACTACCGTGAAAACAATTAACAAACAGCAATGCAATCCACAAAAAAAAATGGAAGAAAAACATTTATTCTAAGTCTAAATAGAAATAATTATATAAGTAAGCCGGCATTCGGGCTGTGCTGCACCTATTTGTCAAAGTAGAAAGAAAAACAAAAACATCGTTTACTAAAGAAAAAAGGCTAGAAAGCATCGCGANTTTTAAAAAATAAATGCCTTCTATATGATCGATGACAATAACAACTACCGTGAAAACAATTAACAAACAGCAATGCAATCCACAAAAAAAAATGGAAGAAAAACATTTATTCTAAGTCTAAATAGAAATAATTATATAAGTAAGCCGGCATTCGGGCTGTGCTGCACCTATTTGTCAAAGTAGAAAGAAAAACAAAAACATCGTTTACTAAAGAAAAAAGGCTAGAAAGCATCGCGATAATAATTGCAGCGTAATAACAAATTACCAGTATGTGCGAGTAATAAAAACAACAACATCTCAAAAGCTTCTGTATATATATATATATATATATATATATATATATATATATATGTATGTATGTGTCTAAAATATATAGGAAACCAGTTGATTTTAGAATTTCCCCCCTGCCACCATCCAAACCTGAAACCGGTTTGTGTTTGCCTGGGCTTTGAAATTCTCCGTACAATATTTTACATGGAAAAATACATTTTTTGGTAGAACTATTACGAAATCGATAAAAATAAGTATTTTTTAATCAAATAAGAATATTTCGTAATGCATTTTTCAACGAATTTTNCTATTACGAAATCGATAAAAATAAGTATTTTTTAATCAAATAAGAATATTTCGTAATGCATTTTTCAACGGAATTTCGTCATACCTTGGCAAATTTGGTTTGGAGACAAACCGGTTCCAGTGTCATTTTCGTTCAACAAAAAAGGAAAAATATTTCCCTTCGGAAATCTTCAACAAACTTAATCATTTAACTTTATAACTTAACTTTCACTTCATCATATTTAACTTTAGCATTTTAACATATTAATCAACTTCAAATTCAAAAAAACAGAGTCTCCTTAATTTCGATTTTTTCAGTTCTGAGTGGTGGCTGAAAAAAAGTTGTACCACCCTAATGTGCATGCATGCGTTAATGTACGTTAACAACAAATTGCACTGCAAAATAATAGAAAACCCCCAATCGCGCACATTAAAAAGAAAATATAAAAATTAAAAGTATCTACAAATAGAAGCAATAAAAAAGAAAAAAAAATTGATTATTGTTAGTAATTAAGTGATGGTTAATCTAGTTTTCGCATAGTCTGTACCAGCAAGAGTTTTTCGTAATGTGTAAAAATTGTAATTTAATTAGTTTTTTTCGTACTTGTAAAACAAACTAGAGTCTAATGTCCAGTTGCACCAAATCAATTATATAAATAGGCAATCACAATAAACGTCTAAATGCACTTAGAATAATTTTCCGATAATTATTAATGGCCGTACATGACTTAGTTTTGTTAATGCAATCTTTTCCATAAGAGCCCAAGTGAAAATAAGATATTACTGCACATTGAAATCATTCAAATCCCTTAGTGTATGCCCACTTAACTCTGCATGTCGAGGGCTTATATTCAATACAATCTATCTACAGTTTTCACAAAAATTAGATTCCCATACAAAAATCCACCTTTGACTTAACTGAGATCGAAGAAGAATTAACTGTTGAACTTAAAAACTAAAATTGTAACCAGTGATAACGGTTAAGTTTCAGATGGTTTCTAACATCATAAAGTAATTTTTCTGTAAACTGCAGATAGGGCTCGTATTGAATATACGCCCTCGATATCCCCAAATCGTTTGATCTCATAAACTCCAAAGCGGACACAATTTCTTCTATTTGTATTTTACGATTAGTAATAGGTATTTATTTTGGTTTTTATTAAATAACTAACTTTAAGATGATTAAATATGTCTATAAAATTTTTTACCATGGACTTTTGCGAATAAAGATCTTTGATTCTACATACAATTTTTTCAATGCACTTTCATACTTTTTCATAAAGAGTTTGCAGTTTTCTTCAAGCTATGATTTTATGTAGCGTTTATAGTAAAGCATAAACATAGATTTACCTATGCATGTAGTACATATCTGCATACTTGTTTAAATGTATTTATGCACGCTCTGTATTTACCTTCAAGTCACTTATTTAAAAGCGTAAACATTGTTGTTTACTTCTACTTTTGAAGTCATAACATTGCAATTTGCACTCAACAGCACACAGCCTGCACATATATAGATTCATGCATTCTATATATACTCAGTGTATTTTCTATGTCGTCAATCTTTTTCACACTCAATGCACTAGCACGTAGACTTAAAATTGCATCACATTTTTTATGACCTGAATGCATCGTTAATTGAATTTAGGCCAGAATCTATTTTTGTTGTTGTTATTTTATGTTTTTTTAACCAATATTTTCAGCGTCTTTATATATGTGACCTGGTCTACGGAAAGGGGGCTTAGGTGTCAAAAAATCAATTTTCACTTTTTGGTTGATTCGGATGGAAGATGAGATGCTTTTTCACGTGGTGANGTATGTGTTTGGCGGCCTTTTCGTTCAAATGCACCCAGCCAAAGGAGAAACGTACTTTTTGCCGAAAGTGCAGTTTTCGTACATTTTTCGTATCCGGAAACGTTCAGAAAACGATTTCCATATTTGTTCATTTTTCGTATCCGAAAAATGTCATCATCTTATTTCAAAACAATAGTTTTAAAATATTTGTTCAAACTGAGCCTTTGAAAACATGTATATTCGCCAGTAGCTGAGTGTGCAGAGAAGTATGGTACTATTTGTCAGCTTTCAGGAGGTTCCAGGTTCAAATTCCGTCAGAAGCATCACATTAAAATTATTTATTCAAATTGAAATAATTGTTGAATCTTAAAATTGTTTTTTGTTTGTTTCCTGTAACTATGAAAAAGATTCTGTGAAGTTCATAATGAAATCGTTTTCAACGAAAAATTGAATCAGACAAATTTCAGGAAAACAGCCGAAAGCGCATCCGTTTGACAACCATTTTCGATAGTTTTCCGCAAATACGTTTCGGATGAACACTTTAGTGGGAGAATTGATCTGAAAACCTCCGAAAACGGAATCGGAAAACGGATGAAATATCAGGTTTTTATACAAAATTGTTTCCATTTTCGGATACGTTTCCGGATATTTTGCTGGCTGGGCACTTTCATTCTGCACTTCGAATATGCTATTTCATAGTTTGGTAATACAAAACAAAACTTTGTGTTAACATATTAACATCTTGGGGCCGTCTGGATTCTAACCAATAACAGCGAGCACCTCTGGAAACTCAGCTACAGCCGATGGTATGTAAACGTACATTTCTTACAATCATTCAAACAAATTTAATTTCAAATTGAAAAAAACGTTTCTTTGAAAATAATGTAAAATCGCACACGGAAGAACCGAAAAGATTGAAAAATCATGATACTTTTTTCTTTCGTCTAGCGATTTTAAAATTGATTCGGAACTATAGAATTTAGAACTATTTCGGAACTATCGAAAAAGGGGTGCAGCGGGGGGCAATTGACACTTCCCGGAACATCGCCATATTAAATTCGACAGTTGTGTGATGCAAAAGAGATTTATCGCGAACCAGTGCTGGGTCTAAAAGTACTACAGGCACACCAGTTCAGAACTAGAGATTTTCCCCCACAGGGATTAAATTTTCTTATGTACAATACGTATCAGNGATTCTAACCAATAACAGCGAGCACCTCTGGAAACTCAGCTACAGCCGATGGTATGTAAACGTACATTTCTTACAATCATTCAAACAAATTTAATTTCAAATTGAAAAAAACGTTTCTTTGAAAATAATGTAAAATCGCACACGGAAGAACCGAAAAGATTGAAAAATCATGATACTTTTTTCTTTCGTCTAGCGATTTTAAAATTGATTCGGAACTATAGAATTTAGAACTATTTCGGAACTATCGAAAAAGGGGTGCAGCGGGGGGCAATTGACACTTCCCGGAACATCGCCATATTAAATTCGACAGTTGTGTGATACAAAAGAGATTTATCGCGAACCAGTGCTGGGTCTAAAAGTACTACAGGCACACCAGTTCAGAACTAGAGATTTTCCCCCACAGGGATTAAATTTTCTTATGTACAATACGTATCAGAGAATGGCAGAGTACACCGCAACAGTAAGCATTTATACTCTATAATTTCCCTACTCGAGTATCGTAATTACCGCATAAAGAGAAATCTTAAATTTTTTCATAGCAAAAATCTGCCAAATGTGACCTTGGATAAAGAAACAGGACAATTTAAGTGTGGACAAGGAAAATTTGTCTAAAACCAGAGCAAATCCTGGAACTCCCGGACGTCTGCCAGCCTTACACTGATACCTCTACAATTTATTTATTGCAATAACTGTAGTTGTAAAAGGTTTTGATTAAAATTTATATATTGAAAGAAAATACGTCTTCTTAAACGCATTACCGCATAGCGTCTATCTCTTTTATTTCCAAGCCTAAGGAGATGAAAAAATTTAATGTACGCAACTTAATCAAAATCTAGCATTTCTTCGTGGTTGCATATATTGAAGGCAGCCATAAATATTTTTAGCCGGATGAGTGTAGTTGACTTTCTTCTTTTAAATTTTAGTATAATAAAGTGCAAATTTCAAGTTCCCAAAAATCCCTTCATTTTCGTCAATTTTTATCCTGACGGTGTTACGCATTTTCTTTAATACAAAGTATATTCGGTCTGCATACGCGTGTTTTTGCTGAAAATAATGTCTGATAAAAAGTAATGCTAGTAACGCGTACACCGTACACATGAATCTGTAAGTTCCACGACAAAAAAGTATGCGTTAGCGATCATACCGCAACCGCNGCGATTTTAAAATTGATTCGGAACTATAGAATTTAGAACTATTTCGGAACTATCGAAAAAGGGGTGCAGCGGGGGGCAATTGACACTTCCCGGAACATCGCCATATTAAATTCGACAGTTGTGTGATACAAAAGAGATTTATCGCGAACCAGTGCTGGGTCTAAAAGTACTACAGGCACACCAGTTCAGAACTAGAGATTTTCCCCCACAGGGATTAAATTTTCTTATGTACAATACGTATCAGAGAATGGCAGAGTACACCGCAACAGTAAGCATTTATACTCTATAATTTCCCTACTCGAGTATCGTAATTACCGCATAAAGAGAAATCTTAAATTTTTTCATAGCAAAAATCTGCCAAATGTGACCTTGGATAAAGAAACAGGACAATTTAAGTGTGGACAAGGAAAATTTGTCTAAAACCAGAGCAAATCCTGGAACTTCCGGACGTCTGCCAGCCTTACACTGATACCTCTACAATTTATTTATTGCAATAACTGTAGTTGTAAAAGGTTTTGATTAAAATTTATATATTGAAAGAAAATACGTCTTCTTAAACGCATTACCGCATAGCGTCTATCTCTTTTATTTCCAAGCCTAAGGAGATGAAAAAATTTAATGTACGCAACTTAATCAAAATCTAGCATTTCTTCGTGGTTGCATATATTGAAGGCAGCCATAAATATTTTTAGCCGGATGAGTGTAGTTGACTTTCTTCTTTTAAATTTTAGTATAATAAAGTGCAAATTTCAAGTTCCCAAAAATCCCTTCATTTTCGTCAATTTTTATCCTGACGGTGTTACGCATTTTCTTTAATACAAAGTATATTCGGTCTGCATACGCGTGTTTTTGCTGAAAATAATGTCTGATAAAAAGTAATGCTAGTAACGCGTACACCGTACACATGAATCTGTAAGTTCCACGACAAAAAAGTANCGGGGGGCAATTGACACTTCCCGGAACATCGCCATATTAAATTCGACAGTTGTGTGATACAAAAGAGATTTATCGCGAACCAGTGCTGGGTCTAAAAGTACTACAGGCACACCAGTTCAGAACTAGAGATTTTCCCCCACAGGGATTAAATTTTCTTATGTACAATACGTATCAGAGAATGGCAGAGTACACCGCAACAGTAAGCATTTATACTCTATAATTTCCCTACTCGAGTATCGTAATTACCGCATAAAGAGAAATCTTAAATTTTTTCATAGCAAAAATCTGCCAAATGTGACCTTGGATAAAGAAACAGGACAATTTAAGTGTGGACAAGGAAAATTTGTCTAAAACCAGAGCAAATCCTGGAACTCCCGGACGTCTGCCAGCCTTACACTGATACCTCTACAATTTATTTATTGCAATAACTGTAGTTGTAAAAGGTTTTGATTAAAATTTATATATTGAAAGAAAATACGTCTTCTTAAACGCATTACCGCATAGCGTCTATCTCTTTTATTTCCAAGCCTAAGGAGATGAAAAAATTTAATGTACGCAACTTAATCAAAATCTAGCATTTCTTCGTGGTTGCATATATTGAAGGCAGCCATAAATATTTTTAGCCGGATGAGTGTAGTTGACTTTCTTCTTTTAAATTTTAGTATAATAAAGTGCAAATTTCAAGTTCCCAAAAATCCCTTCATTTTCGTCAATTTTTATCCTGACGGTGTTACGCATTTTCTTTAATACAAAGTATATTCGGTCTGCATACGCGTGTTTTTGCTGAAAATAATGTCTGATAAAAAGTAATGCTAGTAACGCGTACACCGTACACATGAATCTGTAAGTTCCACGACAAAAAAGTATGCGTTAGCGATCATACCGCAACCGCTTTTAGAGCAAATGCATTTATAGTTACAATAAAATTATAGTTTAAAAAACTAAAACCTCCCTATTATAATTGCCATTCGTACTGTCATCAAGTATGTCACTTGAGAATAGATATCGCTGCATCTTTTAGGCGCATCAATATTACATAGTTACATCCCGAGCTAATAAAAGGGGGGTAAAAATAGGCACTCATGCTGTTCTCTGGAACGTATGTACATATGTACCAACATACATACATACCGAACCAATTTGGAGCGGCGTGTTGATGCAACGTCTGCTTTATTTTTTGTTTGTACACTTTTGCTACTAAAGCACTCAGAATCTGTTAAAATTTATAATCTTATATTGATGATGCCACAAATATTGTTGTTCTTGAAATTGCATTGTGTTTTCGAATAACCTTCACTACAAATTCGCTACAACAACTTGCATTACTTTCGGTTTGCAATTGAAGTTTTGCAATTGACCTACTTGAACACCTACATACATATACAGCATATATACATACATATATAGATGCGTGCATAGGTACATATGTATGCAAGTGCATACATATGTACATTAGACCATACCACCTTACAAAGAAACAAAAAAGGTGAGTCTAAAGAATTTGTGAGGTCTTTTAGCCGCCATCACGTCAGGTTCGAGGCCATTTGAAGGTCAAGTATGAAAAAATGCATTGAATAATCCCGAAATTTCAATGCAATTCGTCTGAATTTGACCTTGGGGTGACCGTGGCAAGATGACCTTGAAGAATCAAGGGATCCCCATATTCGGATTCAGCGACAACAAAAACAAAACTTTTTTATTTTTATTAAACAAATTTGTTGTCCTATTTGGCCGTCAAATAACCTCGAACCTCACGTTACGGAGGTTAACGGATCTCGAATTTGGGTTCAGCGAATCTAAGACTTTTTAGGTTTATTCGATGCTTTTTCTCCTACTTGACCTTCAAATGACCTCGAACCTGACGTGATGGGGGCTAACAGACCTCGGATTCGCATTCAGCGCGCCGAATAACGTAGGGGTATAGAAGTTTGGTTCAATATGCAGAAACT
>NW_016157186.1:479333-496876 GCF_001687245.7 Rhagoletis zephyria
AATCGGACAATAACCACGCCCATATCCCATATAACAGTAATTTCGAGAAATACAAAATCTTCGATAATTCAGTAAATATTGAAGCTAATTTATTCAAAATTGATGGTTGCAACAATTCTTTACCAAGAAATACGTTTATGACAAAATTTTGGAAAATGGGCATAGCACCGCCCACTTGTGATCACATATATGTATCTCGCTAACCGTTCTAGCAATTTGTACCAAGCTCGGTATGGTTATTGTGCTTGCCACATAAAAGCAAACCGTTGAAAATTGTTGAAATCGGACTAAAATTGAGGCCGCTTTTCATATAACGGTAAATTTCAGAAATGCTTGAAATTTCAATATTTCGAAATTTAAGGACGCTAATTTACTTAAAATGTATACACCCCGGCTTATCATGTAGCGGTACCTTTCGGAAATGTGGAAAACATATATTTAATACTTGCGCCGGGTATTTAATGTTCGGCTCCGCCCGAACTTAGACTTTCTTACTTGTTGTTTGTACACTTTTGCTACTAAAGCACTCAGAATCTGTTAAAATTTATAATCTTATATTGATGATGCCACAAATATTGTTGTTCTTGAAATTGCATTGTGTTTTCGAATAACCTTCACTACAAATTCGCTACAACAACTTGCATTACTTTCGGTTTGCAATTGAAGTTTTGCAATTGACCTACTTGAACACCTACATACATATACAGCATATATACATACATATATAGATGCGTGCATAGGTACATATGTATGCAAGTGCATACATATGTACATTAGACCATACCACCTTACAAAGAAACAAAAAAGGTGAGTCTAAAGAATTTGTGAGGTCTTTTAGCCGCCATCACGTCAGGTTCGAGGCCATTTGAAGGTCAAGTATGAAAAAATGCATTGAATAATCCCGAAATTTCAATGCAATTCGTCTGAATTTGACCTTGGGGTGACCGTGGCAAGATGACCTTGAAGAATCAAGGGATCCCCATATTCGGATTCAGCGACAACAAAAACAAAACTTTTTTATTTTTATTAAACAAATTTGTTGTCCTATTTGGCCGTCAAATAACCTCGAACCTCACGTTACGGAGGTTAACGGATCTCGAATTTGGGTTCAGCGAATCTAAGACTTTTTAGGTTTATTCGATGCTTTTTCTCCTACTTGACCTTCAAATGACCTCGAACCTGACGTGATGGGGGCTAACAGACCTCGGATTCGCATTCAGCGCGCCGAATAACGTAGGGGTATAGAAGTTTGGTTCAATATGCAGAAACTGTTTTTTTTTGTAAACCTGTGTAATCAAAATATTTCCTTAGCAAAAGTTTTGCGATTTTTGATGTGCTTTTATTTACTGGCATTAGGGTGTCAATTAAGGTGGTATGAACTGAAATATGGTGTATAAGTTCTAGAAAGGGATACGTACTTCAGGTCAATGAACTTTGGATCAAAAGGATTTTCTCCTCGAGACAAACATCGATGTACCATACTTTAAGATCCGAATGTAAATTCCGAAGATACGAGAAAAACTGTAAAAGAGCGACCCCAACGTTCAGTTTTCGAAACTGCCTCTGCTAAACTACTTCCGACCCAGGGATATGGGGCAAACTTCTTTTTGTATACAGTCTAATATACATACATACATATGTATGTATAAAGTTGTTATTTTACAAATTCAATATGCTCACAAAATTTGTTAACACTCTTTGAACATTTTATGCTGCAACTCGTGGTCTATAAGCAACTAATGCAAAGTCAATTGTTAACGACAAATAACAACCAGCAACCAGGTTTTTAAATGTTTCTTCAATGTATTAGTACCGCAGACGGGCGAACATCAGCGGCATTAAAAACAATCACTCATTAAATTTAATGGACAATCAAGCTGTTTCACAGAAATATAGACACATGTAGAAGCCTATGCACAAATACAATTATGTCCACAACTAAATTGACACAAGTCTCCTTCAAGGTAAGATAATGAAAGACCAAATTACATACTGCTATAGTAACGAGACGAATTAAATACATATACTAGTTTCTAATGCTACTGCCAGCAAAAAGATTTGTGTGAAAATGAAAAGAGAAAAATAAACAAACTCCCAATAAAAATATGTTAGAATGTGTGTATACATTGACAAATAACAATAACATTTAATATGGCAAAAGTTTTACGGTAAAATCAATCTTAAGGGCCCCTCTAATAGATCGGCTTAAGTTCAACAGATAAACAGTTAAAAAGCTGCTGTTTGTAAGTGAAATTAGTTGCACGGCGAGAGGTGCACAACTGTGGTCAGCGCTAAGGCATCCATTTCCGGACCATTTTGTGAATCCCGGGATATCGGAATCTTAGATTGGTAATACCGGGATCCCGAGATATTTCGGGACATTATTACCATTAATTAAAATGCGCTAACAAACTGGTTTTTATTGATAATCCCGGGATCCCGGGATATTTCGGGATATTATTACCATTAATTAAAATATGATATGCACGGCGAGAGGTGCACAGCTGTGGTCAGCGCTAAGACATCCAATCCCGGACCATTTTGTGAATCCCGGGATATCGGGATCTTAGATTGGTAATACCGGCATCTCGAGATATTTCGGGACATTATTACCATTAATTAAAATACGCTAACAAACTGGTTTTGTAGTCTTGCTTTAATGCGAATAAAATAAAAATAAATTTGTGGTTTTAAGCAAAGAAATATAAACATCTGTTTTTATATCGGTTTAAAAAGTTAATTACAAACATAATAAACTAAAAACAGTTTCAGTAATTTTTACGAAAAGCAAAAAATAAGAGTGTTTATACATATACACATATGTATGCCTAGTAATATTAGTATGCCACAACATATGTATTTCGAAAAAACAAAAAATGATGTGATGTCTGCGATTCTCTTCAAATTTTGTATGGGTTCTATACCAAGAATGATCGTGGTTCTATACATGAAATAAGCTAACACGTATTCAAAGAAGTTCTTTTTTCTTTTTTTCTTCGGAGATATGATCTCTCAAAGTTCGAGTTTTTTCGTGACTCTGACCATTCACGCACTTCTTCAAATCGGTATATCTCGGGTTCTACTCATCGTAGAAACTTCGTCTTAACGTTTTGAATATAAAGGATCGGGCTTTCTATATGATGGTTATGATTGTCCTAAAGGTAACTTAGCTATTAACAGTTGAACTTTTTTAAGTTGATTTGTATAGTAAAGACCAGTTAATTTTGGATTTAAAATTACACCATCGTAGTCCTTGTTTAATTCTCTGTAAAAAAAATATTTCAAAAATATGGCAGTTTTTCAAGAACTATTTTTTAAATATTTTTTTTTTTTATTACGAGGTGGTTTAGTCTATGAGAGTCAACAATGAAGTTTTTGCAATGAACAGAACCCGAGATATAACAATTTGAAGAAGTACATGATTATTTAGTCAGAATCACGAAAAAATCCAAAACTTTACAGATCATATATATCCGAAGATAAAAGGAAAAATGTGAAGCAAATCGAAATTGTGACACCAAATTTGGTGTCCGATATGAAAAAGAATGCGTCATATATACATATGTTATATATGTATATTATAACATAGAATAAAAGTAATGTTAGAATTGTAATATATTATTTGATTATTTGTAGGGTTATATTTTATAATTCTTTTATGCCATTACAGTGTGTGAATGTCGTTTTTTTAAATTTGGTCGTAAATTAAATTATATCCCGGGATCCCGAGGGCTTGATCCCGGGATTTCGGGACTCAAAAAAGTGATCGGGACTCCCGAATCCCGGTACTAGATGCCTTAGTCAGCGCCCACAGATATGTATATGTAAGTACTGCAGCGATGCGGGATAACACGGCCGCATGTTGCAGCAGGCGTTTGGCGCATTGTATTTGAGCACAGTGCTGTCATGGTGTCGATTTGTTTTTTATCACAAATTCACAAACGTGACACAACCATTTGCGTTGAGCTGTCAGTTGTGACGACGGTGCGCGGCACCGTTAGTTGGCCATTACTCAGTCAGTGGATACTAGGTACAAAAACGGGGAATAGTCCTATAAAAGCTAACGTTCGTGTGCAGTGTTTTTTTCAAGATCAGTAAACGAATTCACCTTAATTAAGAAAAATTTTTAAATTTTATAGTTTTATGTTATAAATTCTGACATTCATCTTAACATACTCACACGTGAAATGACAGTGGCATTTAGTTTACTTACTTTATATGCGCTCAATAGTATAAAATTAGTTACGTTCGCGTAGCTGTTAATTGTTCATGTTTAACCAAAACTTACAAGTTTTTGCGTTCGCGTACGCAAAAAACTTGCAAAGTAGAGGAAATTGAGAGAGCAAAGTGACATTTCATTTTGAGGGGAGCTGCTGGTTTCTTTTGGAAAAATGTTTTGCCAACAGCGATTTGCTAACAGGAAAACAGCTGATCAAAAACAGCTGGTTGGCATTTACGCAAATCACAAAACTGAATTTGATGGTTTGGAAGTTAAAAATTACAAAATGCGACTAAATAAACTTATAAGAAATAAGTAGTTATTTGTTTAATCAATAAATTGTATCAGTACACTTTGTGATGACTTTTCGTACGTTTTAAATTTTACACTTTTGAATGTAAACAAAAATTATATCAGCTGTTCATCTAACTTGCAAGTTTCTGCAAATTTTCTGTTCACGTACTATGTTGGAGATTTCTCTGTTGAGAGAGAACAGATGACATTTCGCCGAAATTTGGCAGTTGGTTGGTTTTACTTGATATTTTAAACGAACGTACCTATTACCTAAGCTCAAATGTGTGCATCTGTTTTATGCATACAAATGCTTGCAATCTGTCTGCCTCTGTAGTATGGCTGCTGCTACTTGGCATTTCACTCCAAAAGTGCATCTCAGATCAATATAACAAGTAACTCGCCTATTGGAACCTCAACTGGCCTACATGTAAGTGTTGAATTTATGCTCCCAGTAGAAATCGGTTGCATGCATTCTTGAAGGACGTTTGCTATATGAGTGAATTAGTGTGTGAACAATTCATGCGTTGTCATGAATTTCCACAAATAAATTAAAATTCTAGCGAATTGGAAGCGAACGTACGTTGTCGTTGTTTTAAGTACATTTCTTGATAAATTTGAAAGTCTAGAAAAAGAAGTCTGATGAGGAGATGTGGTGATCTCCGAAATAGTGCTATAACTTCTACCGCTTAGACTTTGTTGCTTTTTCAATTTTTCCTAATAAAACAATCGTGGTACAAAGCTCAATAAAAATATTAAAAATAAAATGGAATATTTGTAATATTTTCAGTCTTGTACAAATGTTTTAGTGAACGGACGTGTTGTGCGATACTATTTTCAGCACAAACGGGCTTTTACAAGATATGCATTTGCATATGTAAGTGCTACTTTTTTGTATGTCCCCGTATATTAAAATGTATCAGAGAAGTAGCATTTACATATAGGGATACATATCTTGTAAGAATTCTTTAATACTATTCCATTAATACATTTTTGTATGTTTGAAACATTAATACAGCCATATGCATACACCAGTAGTACAAGTGTATAGTTAGAGTACACATACGCTCTGAGAAAGCACGCGTGTTAAATGGAAATGAACGTTCATTTATACTGGCATGTATACACAGCAGCAAGCTCATGCCACCAACAGCAATGTCGTATGCATTAAATTTCTACTGGGCTGCTTTGCAATTCTCAAACATTTCCATTTACTATTTTCCACATACACATTCTGGCCACTGAAAAATATATTGTATAGAATAGTCCGCCGCGGGCAATGAACCAACACAGATCAGCCGTATAACTCAATCACAGAATCCTTTTGTAAAAACAGTTGTTGAGTAAGAAAATAAAGAACAAATGAATGGGTTGGAAAAAAATTGATCAGCAAAGATGGGGTGCTGCGCTGCTGGTACTGCCGCATGTCTCAATTATGGCTGGCCAATCGGAGAGCAAGCAATAGTGAAGACGGATGACTTTTATGCTAACACCAGTGATCGGACTTCTACCACATTGTGATAGATCTGCCACTTTTTTGAGCATCTACCACATTTACTACTCAAGGTCTGAAATCTACCACATATTCGCGTTTTTAAGTAGTTTTATTTTTGCTTGACATAATTTTAAGAGCAAAAATTGTCCAACACTAAACACTATATGGTAACAAGAATGATGTAATATAGGATTCCGCATTCCCGGCGACGATGAAATTTCTCAAGTAAAAGTAAACAAAGCCAAATGGGAGATTAAAATAAACTGTAAAATAGTAAATTTTCTCAGTAATCAATTTTTCGACAGGAAACGCGGTTTTATTCTGTTAAATTGCAAAACATATGATTTTTAAAAAAAATTAAATAATAGCGATAATGTTACAAAACGGCGATTTTTGTGAAAGTATTAGAAAATTTAAGTGCATCTAAGGTTTCTNGTGGAATATTTGTAATATTTTCAGTCTTGTACAAATGTTTTAGTGAACGGACGTGTTGTGCGATACTATTTTCAGCACAAACGGGCTTTTACAAGATATGCATTTGCATATGTAAGTGCTACTTTTTTGTATGTCCCCGTATATTAAAATGTATCAGAGAAGTAGCATTTACATATAGGGATACATATCTTGTAAGAATTCTTTAATACTATTCCATTAATACATTTTTGTATGTTTGAAACATTAATACAGCCATATGCATACACCAGTAGTACAAGTGTATAGTTAGAGTACACATACGCTCTGAGAAAGCACGCGTGTTAAATGGAAATGAACGTTCATTTATACTGGCATGTATACACAGCAGCAAGCTCATGCCACCAACAGCAATGTCGTATGCATTAAATTTCTACTGGGCTGCTTTGCAATTCTCAAACATTTCCATTTACTATTTTCCACATACACATTCTGGCCACTGAAAAATATATTGTATAGAATAGTCCGCCGCGGGCAATGAACCAACACAGATCAGCCGTATAACTCAATCACAGAATCCTTTTGTAAAAACAGTTGTTGAGTAAGAAAATAAAGAACAAATGAATGGGTTGGAAAAAAATTGATCAGCAAAGATGGGGTGCTGCGCTGCTGGTACTGCCGCATGTCTCAATTATGGCTGGCCAATCGGAGAGCAAGCAATAGTGAAGACGGATGACTTTTATGCTAACACCAGTGATCGGACTTCTACCACATTGTGATAGATCTGCCACTTTTTTGAGCATCTACCACATTTACTACTCAAGGTCTGAAATCTACCACATATTCGCGTTTTTAAGTAGTTTTATTTTTGCTTGACATAATTTTAAGAGCAAAAATTGTCCAACACTAAACACTATATGGTAACAAGAATGATGTAATATAGGATTCCGCATTCCCGGCGACGATGAAATTTCTCAAGTAAAAGTAAACAAAGCCAAATGGGAGATTAAAATAAACTGTAAAATAGTAAATTTTCTCAGTAATCAATTTTTCGACAGGAAACGCGGTTTTATTCTGTTAAATTGCAAAACATATGATTTTTAAAAAAAATTAAATAATAGCGATAATGTTACAAAACGGCGATTTTTGTGAAAGTATTAGAAAATTTAAGTGCATCTAAGGTTTCTGAGGCGCTGCCAGACGGGACTTTGCTCCGATCGGAGTAGATTTACTCCGATTTCTTTTTTAAATTTAAAATCTACTCCCTACTCCGCTTGACTTAAATATGCTCCGTGTTTTTTACTTTTTTCCATTCACATTGAGAATTTATTGAAAATAATATGGCAACTTTTTAAATTTTTGCTCAATAACTTCTATGGCAACCACCAAGGTTTTATGTATATATCAAGGTGTAACAGAAGTTGTTTCTTTTACTCCTTAACATTCCTTGTGGAATCATTTTTTATTTCCCACATCAGGGTATTAATTAAGGACCACAAAAATGTTTTGGTAAGGTGTATATTTAACAACTTGGCAGAGTATATGTTGACGTTAGCCATTTTACTTCACAGTAGGGCTGCTGCCGAAAGAAAATTTTCAGAGATGAATCTCATTAAAAATAAATAGAGGAACATGCTTAATGACGAAACAGTTGAAAGTTCAACCAAAGGTCAGAAATTTATACGCCGTCTGATTATTTACTTATTTAAAAAAAATATTAATTTATTTATGGAAAGTTTGGTTTGAATACTATTTAGAGATTAAGCGGATTTACAAGCACTCTGTTTCAATTTTATACTCTCTAATAAAAAATTTTAATCTGCCCGAAAATTTCGTTTTTACTCCGATTTTTCGAGTCATTTACTCCTGAATCGAGTTTTAGTAGTCCGAACGCTGGGCGTTGTTTACTTTTACTTGAGAATTGTCAAAATCGGCAAATCCCAATTAGCTGTTTCTGGATCGNTTACTACTCAAGGTCTGAAATCTACCACATATTCGCGTTTTTAAGTAGTTTTATTTTTGCTTGACATAATTTTAAGAGCAAAAATTGTCCAACACTAAACACTATATGGTAACAAGAATGATGTAATATAGGATTCCGCATTCCCGGCGACGATGAAATTTCTCAAGTAAAAGTAAACAAAGCCAAATGGGAGATTAAAATAAACTGTAAAATAGTAAATTTTCTCAGTAATCAATTTTTCGACAGGAAACGCGGTTTTATTCTGTTAAATTGCAAAACATATGATTTTTAAAAAAAATTAAATAATAGCGATAATGTTACAAAACGGCGATTTTTGTGAAAGTATTAGAAAATTTAAGTGCATCTAAGGTTTCTGAGGCGCTGCCAGACGGGACTTTGCTCCGATCGGAGTAGATTTACTCCGATTTCTTTTTTAAATTTAAAATCTACTCCCTACTCCGCTTGACTTAAATATGCTCCGTGTTTTTTACTTTTTTCCATTCACATTGAGAATTTATTGAAAATAATATGGCAACTTTTTAAATTTTTGCTCAATAACTTCTATGGCAACCACCAAGGTTTTATGTATATATCAAGGTGTAACAGAAGTTGTTTCTTTTACTCCTTAACATTCCTTGTGGAATCATTTTTTATTTCCCACATCAGGGTATTAATTAAGGACCACAAAAATGTTTTGGTAAGGTGTATATTTAACAACTTGGCAGAGTATATGTTGACGTTAGCCATTTTACTTCACAGTAGGGCTGCTGCCGAAAGAAAATTTTCAGAGATGAATCTCATTAAAAATAAATAGAGGAACATGCTTAATGACGAAACAGTTGAAAGTTCAACCAAAGGTCAGAAATTTATACGCCGTCTGATTATTTACTTATTTAAAAAAAATATTAATTTATTTATGGAAAGTTTGGTTTGAATACTATTTAGAGATTAAGCGGATTTACAAGCACTCTGTTTCAATTTTATACTCTCTAATAAAAAATTTTAATCTGCCCGAAAATTTCGTTTTTACTCCGATTTTTCGAGTCATTTACTCCTGAATCGAGTTTTAGTAGTCCGAACGCTGGGCGTTGTTTACTTTTACTTGAGAATTGTCAAAATCGGCAAATCCCAATTAGCTGTTTCTGGATCGTGTCACATTTGTTCGCTACTTCGTGATGTAGAAAAGAAAGAAAAGCTGGCAGCACTCCGCAAGGTTGCAGAAATCTCTAAAATATGTTCGAAAAATATCTTAATATGGAAGGAACTGCTTTACACTCTCAAGGGAATAAATTGCCAAAACTCAACGAAATTTTAAGCAACTTCATCTTGCAATTTATTATAACTAAACTGAATTTTTTTAGAGTCTAATTAAAAAGTTTCCCTTTTAGGTGAAACCTTGCAGAATTTTTTTAGTTTTTGTACAAAGTTTGATCCAAATCCACAGATCTACCACATTTTTTTTTTATCTACTAAATTTTTTTTCTAGATTCTAGCAAACAGATTTTTTTTAAAGTCCGATCACTGGCTAACACTGACGTGAAGCAGCTGCAGTAATTCAATCGACAAATTCCAAGAATTTGCTATGCTGATTTGGTGAAATCTTTGCAATTGCAGAGCAATTGACATAGAAAATTTATTTGTTGCATGTTGGATGCGTGTTGCGATTATTTGTATATGTATATGAAGGTGTATGCATAATGTAACAACCCAATACGCTGTTGCTGAAAAGAAAGGCGAACTACTTGACCGTTGTCTTTCCAAAACCCTCGGGGAAATATTTTTATCACGAGCCAACACTTTGTGTCCTCCCTGTGTCTCTGCGGCATTCGCGAGTGCCCGGAAGGCGCGCATACAAAGGCGGCAGCAGCCATGTAGTGGATAATTGCATGAGCGGATGGCTCCCAACAACGGCTTTATGAATGTTGGCATGCGATTTGCATCTCATCTGACAATTGCCACAGGGAAATTGCATTTTCCGAGTGATGTGTCGCCACACTCGACAGCGCAGCAAATTGAGTTTTAATATTTCAACTTTATGATTTATGCGTGTAAAAGTAGAAGCGCAAATACATATATTTTTAATGAAAAGAAGTTGAATCTAAGTAAATACATATACATATCGTCGTTTAAAGTACAAAACCGCGTATCAACAGAATGCAAAACTGCGTAGCACGATAATGCAAAACCGCGTATGTGAATTATGTAAATTATCTTCTAGAGAGTAAAAACACTCATATTTCAAAATGGTTTTCTTTTTTATAAATTAATCGCATACCTTGCCAGTATATTTCAGGACGAATGGGTAAAGATTGAGCCAAGGGCTTGTGTGAGCAAATCCAATTTTTGGCAGCTAATGCTAGTTACGCGGTTTTGTACTTTATACGACGATATAAGAAGAAATACAGTAAAATTAGAAATGAAATAAAACGCAAAAAAAAATAATTGAAAATAAATTTAAAAATAGGTAACTGAAAAACGTAAAATAAAATAAAGCTTAATTGGATTAAAAAAGAATTACAGAAATTAAACAATTATAATAAAAAATATAAAATGTAATTAAACTAAACTAAATTAANTAATTGAAAATAAATTTAAAAAATAGGTAACTGAAAAACGTAAAATAAAATAAAGCTTAATTGGATTAAAAAAGAATTACAGAAATGAAACAATTATAATAAAAAATATAAAATGTAATTAAACTAAACTAAATTAAATTGAAGAATTTGGCAATAAAGCAAAATAAGATAAAATTATGTTAAAATAAATCAAATAAAAAAATTGGCAAACAATTAAATAAAAAATAAATGCTATTTACAAAAAATGCATGCGAATAAAAAAAAACAGCTAAACAGCTTTCTATGCAATTAAAAATTGTACGATGTGGCAAATATTTCAATCATTGTGTATTTTATAGTGGCCACACACTACGATTTTCTCACGGCATTTGAGCAGCAGATATTTTCCACTGGCGTTTCAACCGCAATTCACATCAAATCAAAATATGTATGTATTCTGCTAATTCCACCTCTCTTCTACGAAGCTCTTATATATACATACGCCCATTAATACACTTTAGTACATATTATATACACATAGGTATCTGTGCGTAAACTTACTAACTATTGCGTTGTTACCTATTTATATTTATGCATATGCATACTTATGTACATATAGTTGTGTTTTGTGAAGGAAAAACCTGACAACCGGCAGGTAAGCCGGTTGAATCGTCAGCTCCCGCTTTAGCAAGCGTGAGTAGTTAACTGTAAAACGGCGCGGTTGCGTAGGTATATAGCAACACAGCTATATTGTGGGCCAACGCAACGCGCATGCGTACAATAGGCGAATAAGCGTAACTAACAACCGGTAACTGGCAATGCAAGGCGAATGAGGCAGTCTGGTGGGCAGGTGATGGCCAACTGGTAGTCGCAGCTCAGAGTTCGCCGCGAATGAATCGTGATTCTAATAGTTTTTCTTTCTATTTTAGTTCTAAATAATTAATATTTTGATTGCGTGTGCTTTTGTGTGAATGCACAAACGTACGTGTGCGTATGTGCGTTCCACATAGTACCGTTACGCGTTGCACGTTGCATTGTGAGTATTGTGGGTTGGTACACTTTCCGGCTGTGCGCGCGTTGCATATGAAATATCATGTATGTATACTTGTACGACAAGAGCAAGAAGAGTTGCCTAGCAGTGAGACACAATAGGCTTCGCTATCGCAGAGCTGAGGTCTTAACTAGGCCGACTAGCTAAGTAATCTCATTTCGAATGAACGTAATTTTGTTTATGACTTCAAATTAGCAGAAACAAGAAAAGTAGTTGTATGAAAATATTTTCTTTTATTGCGATTTGGAAAAATTCAAGAGACTTTTCTGTTATACATACATATATCAAATTGTAGTTGCGACTGGATTTTGCCACCAATCACAAGTAGGCCCTTACTTCTGCATGCACTGCAGGCTGCCTCATAGAGCACACTACCTATCCAACAATGGCGAGCAGCGACACTGCATGCAGCTTATGTCTACAAGTTAGAACCCTTCGCTTCTTTTTCGTATTCTATTGTTTAATGTTTGTAATTCTATTGTCTAATGTTTGTAATTTCCTTACACACGGCATAATTTTCAATCCTTGCAAGATCGACACAGTGAAGAGGTGACAGAGTAAAAAGTTAGTCTATGCAAATTTTGGCCGTAAGTTGACTTAAAGAAAAAATATTGCGATTCCCAGCCTTTGTATACATGCATGTACTTATGTAAATATGTAAGCAAATGGGTGTTCACGATGAACAAGTCCCCATATTTCTTTTTTTTTAGCTGTTGCATAGCTCGTTATTTAACAAAAACCATGAAAGTCCGAATTCTAAGCCTTGAGCACAAAGCAGGAAAATTCGACAAATTTCAACAATGTTGCATTAGATGTTTAAACTATGTAACTAGAACTTTCTCAATAAATTTTAGTATGATAAGCAGCAAGTTTGAAGGAGGTGGCATGTTTGATCATTGTAAATTGGTTGTTAACGGTCTTACGTATTTTTTTATAGAAAGTATGTTCGACAATTTTTTATAATGGAGGAGATGAGCAACACCTTCAACAAACAAGAATACCAAAAATTAACGGAAAGCCTTACCAACGTCAAAATGGATACAGTGCTATCTGGGGCGAGTGAACTAATTAATGCAAGACCAGTTCATAAAATGCAAATTGTTCACTATACCCAGATTGAGTTTTTTGTTCTTTAAAATCAATTTTATTGCGCAGTACGTCTTTTGAAGTTAAATTTTTAAGAACTCTGAAATGTCGTATTTTCCCTCAGCTAATGCCAACACATGTTTCCTGTTGTTGTTGTTGTTGTATCGTTGTCGCCAAGCTCTATTAGCGGTAGACCCTGGATGCGTGCAGCCTCGATGGGGTCTGTCCATAAGGCCAGAGGCGTTAGCAGGGTGGGGTTCAGTGGGCATGCGAAGAGATGCTGCGAGTCATGGGGCTTCTCTCCGAATGCGGGAAATTCATTTGGCACATCTGGAATTTATTCTGCTCAAGTATGAGTTCAACCTGCTGCAGTAGCCAGATCGAAGTTGGGCTATGGGGTCCGAGTCTCCCGAGGCAGACCAAGCTCTGTCAGAGCATTGTGTTATGCTCCTTAATCGGGTGCATATTGGCCCGTTGCGCAGTGTGATGTTTCGGCAACATCAGAAGGCATCCTGTCGCTGTCTGAGTGCCGTGTTTTGGCAAGTCTGCAGTTTCATCCACTGCGTCCTACTAGTCGCCGATAACCACACAGGCGTTGCATAGTTCAGAACCGGGCTGCTAATTGCCTTGTACGTTGCCAGCAACGTTTCTTCGTTCTTTGTCTTAGGGGAGAGGGTTAGGCTCCGTGCAGTGACGAAACGAGAAAGCTCGGTGAAATAACCATTATCGAGCAATCGTCAGCATAAGAGACAATCGAGATTACCTCTGGTGGTTGAGGGAGCTTAGAAATGTAAATGTTTAACAGTAGTGGGGAAAGGGCGCCACCCTGTTGAACTCGCTGATTTATTTTCCTAGGTTTGCTCGATTTGTCTCTAAATATCACTGACGACCACTCAGGTATTTCGCAGCCCACCGTTTGTCTTCTAGTAGCGTTACTTGAAAAGTTCTCTCACATGGGAGGTTTCGGTTAAGGCGACGAATTATTTGGGAGTTTATGGCATCAAGTGTTGTTGTGCTGTGCACTTTACGGAACTCATGCTTATGCTTCGCTTCGAGTAGAAGGGCCTCTAGTGTCTTCGCTACCGGGGAAAGGTGAGCTATTGGGCGAGAAGACTCTCCTTTGTTGGACGGTTTCCCCGGTGGAGAATCACCTCACGGTTGACCAAAGCTTGCTCACGCCAGTGGCGAAGTTACAGGTCTTCAGATGGTCTTCCCACTTCTTTCGCTTATGTACGTTCACTAGTTGCCGAATCTCCGAGTTGAGATCCCTGATACGGGGATTTACGTGATCGGCCTGGCGAAGGGATTAACCTTTTTGTTATTAAATTTGTCGTTACAGTTTTAAATTTGGAAGGAATTGGTTTTAAATTTTGTTCACTCTACAAAGACTCAAAATTGTTCACTCTATAGAGTACTCAACGGAAAAATTTTCATGTTCACTCTTTCGAGGTGTTCGTAGCATCGGGTGTTCACTCCAGCCAGATAACACTGTATTTTCAATACCAAAATGGGTTATAAAAGTGCATACTAAAAATGTTTCTAAGTAATTTAATTCAGAAACTGATAATTTTGCCGCGTTTTCCCAATTTTTGTATAATGTTTTAAATTCGGACTTACATGGTGTTTGTAGGTAATGAGCTATACTTTCATAAAAAATAATCAACATTAAATAAAGAAACTAAAAAAAAACAAAAGTTGTTATAATGTCGCGTCCCTATTTGCATTTTTGCTACTGTATATAAAATAATTGTTTTTCATCAATCGTTAGTACGAAAACTTTATAGCACTATCTAAAATACAAATTAATAAACAACATGTTCGTATAAGCCAATTTAGCTCAAATCAACACGTACCAGAATAGTCAATAACAACGAAAACTACGTAGTCAAAAATTCGCCGCATGTGGAGAAAACTAAAATACATACTACGTACACTTGAATATATGTACATACATAGCAGGGAAGCCAACTTTTGGGGAATTCCCCGATTTGCGGGGAATTTGAGTTGCGTTGGGAATCGGAGAATTGACCGTTTTTTGTGGGGAATTTCAGTTTACGTGCAGAATCGGGAGATGTACTGCTTTTTGTAAGGAATTAATTTCATAATGAGGTAAAAAAGTTGAATGAGAAATGCTACTGCAACTAAAAGTACTGATTATGCAATCCTGTAAATTATACAAATTACCGTTGATTTAGAATTTTCTTTGTCGCATTTGCGTTTATATAACGAATAAACCCCCCTTTTTATGTGGAAGAAATCCACAACACCTTCGGAAAAAAATTTTAAATTCAAATTTTTAGACACTTAAAACTTGCACTTACTGGAATTGAGTGGGCTAAAAAACTCCATACTCAAATCTTTCTAGAAAATCTAATTTGAAAGCTCGAAATTTTTACGAAGGTTTTATGTTTTTTTTCGATATTACACAAAGCTTGAAACTTTGATTTATATGCTTTTTGTTAAAGAATTAACTACATATATTTTTATAAAAGAAAATAAATCAAATTAATAACAAAAAAAATTATAATTGTGAATTTGGCGCGACTAAATTTTTTTCGACCACTGTATGTGAGTAGTATTATATGTACTTTTTTTCTTTATTTGTTAACTAACTTTATAAAAGTTTGGTTTGGTCTATGAATACATACATAGCTGAATTACATTTAAAAAAACAGACCAGCAATATGTCAAAATACATACAATTTTTGTTTTTTCCATGGGTGGGAAATTTTGCTAAATTTCCGCAAAATCGGAGAATTTCATTGTCGAAATCGGGAAAGTCTCAAAAATGAGTTGGCTACCCTGATACATACACTCACGCACGTGTCACACATGCTTACAAAATGAGGAAGAAGAATTTTTCTAGGCAAAATGATCGTAAGGCAGAGGTCGGAAAGAAGTAAAAAACACGACCTGTTCAGAGAGCCGAAGCCGGAGCAGTTGGATCAAATCAGATGAATAATGAAACCACAAGCAAAATTGTAAACACTCAACATTAAAAACAAAAACAACGTAAACCAAACCAACATAACTTTTCTCTTGGGCTTGTTCGTAAATGAAATTGAAGCTCTGGCCGTAGCAATGAAAGCAAAAACTTAAATTACGTATGTATTTTGCACATACATAGCTATACATATGTATGGAGATAGTATGTATCCACACCGGCACAGTTCGACGTCTCACGAACCGTAATTATCAGCCATTATACAAATGTACGAATCACAATGAAGCGAACAGACGGTGGCGCATTCCGCATTCCGCAAACCGCTACTTTGCTTTTGCCATTTTTACAGTTCCCGCTGTTCGTAAACAACTCCTCAAAAACTTTAAATGCACTGACATTCACTATACTTTCACTAAAATCTAGAGTCCGGCCGATTAATCGGCTGGTATCGGCACAAAATTGAGCATCGGCATCGGCCTTTTTTCGCCGATTCTTTGGACCTTATTTTCATATGTTCAGGCGTAGCGACAGCCAACACCAAAAAACATTTGCAGCCTGCCTACAAAAATGTTTTTTTTTTTGGTTGAAGGTGTTTCACGTTTTTTCCATACAAAAGTATGTTTGACAATTTTCTTTTATATCGAGAATACTGCCAACAAAAAAAAAATCCAAAAGTAACGTGATATTATAGCAGCTTGAAACTTTATTATACTAGAATTAAATAGTCTACAAAACTGCATACCAAAATTCTGATTAAAAAGTTTGAAAGTTTGGTGAATATAAGCCGAACTTTTCTAATTTTTGTATAAAGTTTGAAATCTGAATTTATATGGTGTTTGTTGTATACCAGCTAGACTTCTATAAAAACATAGTAAACATTAAATAAACAAAATACAAATGCCAAATGCCAAAACTGACCAAAACGAAAAAAAAAAACAAGTAAGAAAGTCTAAGTTCGGGCGGAGCCGAACATTAAATACCCGGCGCAAGTATTAAATATATGTTTTCCACCTTTCCGAAAGCTACCGCTACATGATAAGCCGGGGTGTATACATTTTAAGTAAATTAGCGTCCTTAAATTTCGAAATATTGAAATTTCAAGCATTTCTGAAATTTACCGTATATACGAAAGCGGCCGTAATTTTAGACCGATTTCAACAATTTTCAACGGTTTGCTTTTATGTGGCAAGCACAATAACCATACCATATACACATGTAACCATAAGTGGGCGTGGCTACGCCCATTTGCCAAAATTTTTTAATATTCTTATTTTTCGTCTAAAACTCATTGTAAATATCAATTTTGAGTGAATAATCTTCCGTAGTTACTAAAATATCGCAGTTTTCGTATTTCTGAAAATTACCGTTATATGGGAGGTAGGCGTGGTTATTGTCAGATTTCGCCCATTTTCAATACCATCCGTCCTACGCACAAAAGAAGTTCAAGTTTCGTTAAGATATCTGAATTTTTACTCGAGTTAGCGTGTGCACAGACGGACGGACGGACGGACGGACGGACAGACAGTCA
>NW_016157186.1:496901-506705 GCF_001687245.7 Rhagoletis zephyria
GAGTTTGGTACAAATTGCTAGAACGGTTAGCGAGATACATATATGTGATCATAAGTGGGCGGTGCCACGCCCATTTTCCAAAATTTTATCATAAACGTATTTCTTGGTAAAGAATTGTTGCAACCATCAATTTTGAATAAATTAGCTTTAATATTTACCCGCTTAATCGATTTCTCTTTTCATTCTGATCATTTATGTATACATTTGTCTATATCTATCTCGATTCGTTTTGCCTGTTACAAACAACCGTTATGTGAACAAAGTTATAATACCCTTGTGCACAAGTGCGCTCGGGTATAAAAAAATGTCGCAATTCTTTTATTTTGTAGACCACTACAAATATGTATGTAGATTAGGGTGGTCCAAAAATGCATATGAAAAAGTATAGTCGGAATTTTTATGCTCTCACCCCCTAGGATTGTTCTATACCGAAAAAATATACCCTTATTTTTTATTTTGAAATCAAAAAACATGTAAAGGTCGCTCAAAGCGCTCAAAGTTTTCCATGTATTTTTATATGGAGAAAAAACAACTTTTCGTAGAAATGGTATAGAATTCTTAAAAATCAATATTTTTCCATCCAAAAACTTTGCTCCTCTGCTCGAGATTCTCACTAATAATACCCAGTTGTTTATTTAAGCATTCTTTCATCGCAACTATAATTTATAGGCCCACCAGAAACCCACAAAAGCCCCGAAAAATGCAAAGGGAGAACCAATAAAAAGACGTTAATATTAAAAAATTGTTAAATAAACAATTAAGTATTGTTACTGAAAGTCTCCTGAAGAGAACCAGAGCTTAGCGATCGAAAAATATTGATTTTCCACAATTGTATGCCATTTCTACGATAAGTAGATTTCTTCCATATAAAAATACATGGAAAATTTTGATCGGTTTGAGCGACCTCTAAATATTTTTCAATTTCAAAATAAAAAAATAGGGGTATATTTTTTTCGATATAGAACAATCCTAGGGGGTGAGAGCACTACAATTCCGACTTTACCGTTTTTGGACCACCCTAATGTACATACATACCTAGCATATAAGTTCTTATGCATTGAGTGCAAAAGAGGGTATTTTAGTACAAAACAAAATGAATTTTATGTTCCTAAATATTTCTTGCTTAGCACCATATAAAAAGTGTTTTATGTAATGTACATAAATGTGATATATGTACATATATTTTAACACATATTTTCTATGTACATACATACATATGGGAAGTTCCATGGGAAAGTGAACCTCAGTGCAAAAATGCAAAAAACTAACAAACGGGTGGATAAGACATTTGTAAAAATCTTGAGTCAACAAAAAAATAAACTAAAGCTTTAAATGTATTTTTATTGCCTTTTTTACGTTTTGAAATCAAGTTCTAAGTAAATTTTTTGATTGAGTTTAAAGTAGGTTGTGTTGAATGCACTGTCAAACAATTTGCGGTTCATAATTCAAGTGTTTGGTAGAAAAAAAATATAGTAGAACTCATCTGCTTTTAATAAAATTGTGTTATACATTAAACTGTGTGACTGCTTCATCTACACTGAGAAAAATGATTAGTTTCGACAACTAAAGATATTTAGTACCCGAATTTTGACAGTATTTGGGAACTGTGACCAAGGATTGGGAACTATTTCCATGGGTTGGTAATTATAACTAAATATATTAAAGCTTCTAATATTCATCTAGGCTGTACCAAATCGTTAATTTAGTTGGAGGGTTTGGTAAATACTAATAAATATTTTTTGAAGCATATTTCTACAAATTCCATTCATCTTAACGTATGGTTCATTAAGCTCTGCTAATACAGATAAGCTTTCTTTCATGACATGGTTTAGTCATAGTTACCAAATCTTAGTTGAGGCAACCGCGATTTGGTTTGAGAGCGGAACATATTCATGCATGTGAGCCACCAGTGTTGCCAGGTCTTCGGCATGAGAAAACGTCCCTCTTGGTCTGAAAAAACGTCATTTCCTACCCAAAAACATCTTTTTCAAATGTATGCACTCATAATTGTCCTTATTAAATCTTTATTGTATACAAAGGTACATAAGTATATATGTAAGGTATATTAAACTGTCATTTAGACAGAGCACATTTAAAATTCATTGTAAACTTGTCTGTGATCGTTAATATAAAAATCATTTTATACATACACTTATGATCAGCTGATTAAGTCATCAATATTTTGATCGATTGTGGCTGTTTTTCTTTAGTTTATTTAATGTTTATTATTTTTCCATGAAAGCCTAGCTCATTATATAACAAACAAAATATAAATCCACATTTCGAACTTTGTGCAAAAATTATAAAAAATGTGCAAAGTTTCAGCTAGATTTTCAAGTTTTTATTCGGATTTTTAAGAATTTTTTTGAGTATGCAGTTTGATAGCCCATATTTTCCAGGGTAATAATGTGCAAGTTTTAAGTTGCTAAAGAATCGCGTTGATTTTTTAATATTTTTATTTTCTCTTGTAGACATTTGGTTAGGTGGTCGGTTGTGGAAAATGCTAAATTACGTTCTGCTAAGAAGGAACATAGCACTATTTCAGCCTTATTTTCGTTCATTACATTTTCAATGAAGTCTTAAAAAAGTCGGTTACTACTTTCTGACTTTTTATGATGCTACAGCTTTTTTGGTGCTTTTGCGAGCGTGCGCGTTGCAATAGATCAGCTCTTCCTGATTTGGCTCTATTTAATATGCAATTGCAAACATTCCAATAAGCCTCGTAACCTCAAGTGTCTACTAAATCAGCCTTTGAACGCGGGATCCTTAGTCCAAGAATCCAAAAAAAAATGCGCGTACGCTTGGTTTGCATCGTATTAAGGACATTTGTTTCCAAAGGATAAATATCTTTTGAAGAAGCTACTGCAAAAAACAAAGCCTGTTAAGATTTATTCAGAAAATAATTCAAAATCGGTTCTACTTACAAGATTTAGTAACAGATAAAAATTATTGGGAAGTTAAAAAACGTAATTTTTTGCACAAAAAACGTCCGAACGTCAACAAGATATAAAAAACGTCCAAATGACGTTAAAAACGTAAACCTGGCAACGCTGTAAATAATGCTCAGCGCTCTCTGAGCACTTGTGTGTTTCACATATGAAGAGCGCCAGCTAAGCAATGCACACAGTCCCACTTATTGAATCGTTTGAATGCGCTAGTATGCCGACCATTGCATAAGTCCCCTTTCAGACACGGCAAGTCTTGCTTTCAAGTCTGTTCGTTCGTAGGTGAAGGAGGTGGGAAGAGAGGGGAAGAGTACAGATACCTCGTTTCAAGTTTTCTTGTTCTCTTTTGATCTTTTCGTTGCTTCCCATTTAAAGATCCGAGGACTTGAATTCAATAAAACTTGACGCGTGTGGAAACAAAGAGAAAACACAAAATAGAATGCGATAAAAATTGCTTTTAAGACTTGACGTGTCTGAAAGGGGACTAAAAACGGTTCAATGAATGAGACTGTGTGCGTGGAAATCATTGCTCCGCTACCGCTGTTCGTATATGGGTGAAACACGCGTGTGGTCACAGAGCGCTCAGTAAGCTATGGCATGTCGATCACAGTATAGACCAGAGGTTTCCAAACTTGTTTTTCTCGTAGACCCCTTTCAAAAATGTACCGGTTTCGGTAAACCCCCTGCTGATACATATCTAAATATTTCCAAAGCTCGCAAAAAATTAAATGTGAAAATTAGATCTAACAATGTAAATTTGCATCGCGGATGAATTCAAAAACTAAACTCAGAGTGGCCAAAACAAAAGTAAAATATTTTCATGTGTCCTGTTTATAAAAATAATGTGATTACACACTTGTAGGTTTTTAAAAATAGAGCTCGTAAATACATCAAAATACTCTCTCGCTCGGAAGAGTTATATTTTTTAAGAGCACAGCGAGCGCTTGCGTTATTTACATTAGGTGTGTACTCGTATTGAGAGGACAAGATTCTCCAGCAGCAAAGTTCTGAGAAGCAGCGTTGCCATTTTAGCCGTTTTCCGGCTAGATTTAGCCGGTTGCGATAGCAAACAGCCGGAGAAATTTAGCCGGAAGCCGATTTGTTAGCCGTTTTGCAGAAAAAAATTAGCCGTTTTTAGCCGATTTTGCTATTTGCCTTGTTTTCTTAAATTTCAAATATGTATATATGTTTCCATTTTTGACTAAGCGACCCAAAATCTGTTAGAAATGGCTACTAGCCTTATCGTGGAGAAAATTTTCATGTCAGGCAGGGTTGTATGAAATTGGGCCGATTTCGCTTATTTTTATTTTAAACGAAGAAGGGATTTTCTTCATAAAATGTTTGTTATAAATGTCTTAATTTTAAGTGTGAAGTTTTATTCGCAAACTCAGAAAATAAGAAATTGGTTCACTGTTAAGACACTTACGATGCATTTGTGTTTGGATATAATGCCAACAAGCAGAATAAATATTACATGTAGATATTGTCTTCCCAGATAGCGCATATTCAATTCTGCGGAAATTACAAAACATCATTTTTGCCCACTCCCAAAGGTTTAAGGTAAGGGAAAAATTGATATTTTCAAGTACTATGTACACATATGTATTTTTTTAAACAAACTTTTTTGCTGAGAACTTATTTAAATTCCAAAAACCGAATGCCAACTTGAATTAAAGGAACCAACACTGAAGTGAGTCAAAATGAAAATAAAAGAGCACAAATTTCTATGTAAAGCAAAACTCTCTGGGAATCCTACGAGACATCTGCCGGTCATATGACCGGTCATCTAAATGGGAGATCTGCAGTCTTTTGGCATCATATTTTACATCAGAATTGAAGGGATTTCTGAAAAATCTGACCAGTTCTTTTGTGTAACTGTGATTTTGCATCCCTTGTCAACATATGGCCTCGGTTGATGTTAACTTAAGGTCGTTGTTTTACTGCCTTAAAATTGAAGGGAAATTTTTACAGCGTTTTTTATGTGTATTGGTTTCTATTTGAGTGTATTGAGAATCGGTCAGTCTGAAAAGGCCTTGTAGGGAAGACAATAGGTTTGTTCGTCGAAAATCCAGCGAGAATTATCACTCAAAATATCAGATAGTAAGAAAAAATGCTCCCAAATTCTCTCTCATGTAGAGAAACTTGCAATTTTCTGTACGAACGCAAATTTGCAAGCTTTTCTGCCAGCTAGTGTCCACGGTTGCATTTCAAACAAAAGAAATTTGTATAGAATTTTTAAAATTCTTTCAGAGGGGTCAAAAACAGGATCTACGTGTATATATCTTGTCAGTCCGACTTTCTTCAACATACGATTCAATTTCTTTGTCGGATTTACTATATCGACTCTAGTTGAGATTGCATTCCG
This sequence comes from Rhagoletis zephyria, assembly GCF_001687245.7. NCBI lineage: Eukaryota > Metazoa > Arthropoda > Insecta > Diptera > Tephritidae > Rhagoletis > Rhagoletis zephyria. The sequence goes on from NW_016157186.1 coordinate 502,212, forward strand.
ATTAAGAATACAGTTTTTTTGCCGAGTACCTTTCAAATCATTGGAATTAACTAAATTAATTAAGTAAACAAGTATTAACTTACATTTTTCATTTTAAAATCGCTCCAGTTTTAAATTTCACGAACTTGTTTATTCAAATTATCGTCGACAAAAAATCCAACCATGTACCACAATCAAATGTTTTTCCTAATTGCAAATTCTTGCTGGCAAAATTTTTTCTGGCTCGAATTTGTAACTCCTCTCCAAGAAATAGTCTTTTTACTCGTGATTTATTTAAATAAAACATGTGAAATTTAGTTGAAACATTTTAGCCGTTTTTAGCCGGTTTTATTTGCCAATTTAGCCGGTCCGTCCAAAAGTTCTGGCAACACTGCTGAGAAGTTAGCAGCATTCGCTCTCAAAGAGACGAAATATCAACAAAAGTACGAGAACGCAAAATTTGCAAAAACTTGCAATCTTCGAAACAGCTGATCACGTGCACAGTTGCCACTGGTGATTAATTTGGCAATTTATTTTCTGTTTGGTACATTTTCCCCCGATTTGGCATTTTATACGATTGAATAGTTTTCGATAAGAAAAACCTTTTTAAAATACATATTAATTATATCTGAATGAATAAGTTATTTTTCTCATAATTATTTGTGATATCACATGGTGACGCATTCAAAAACAAGAGTATCTCCTCCAAACACCCATCATTGATCCAAAAACAATGTAATGTACATATATAGCTACACATGTAGCTTTAAAATTATAAAATTTTCATTTCAACAACCAACCTACCAAAACCGAAAACTTCAGCAAAACCACATTTCAGCATGCTGCATTTAAATCTATTTTCGTATATTTAAAGGTAAATTATGGTACAAACGAAACATGTCATACGGCAACCATAGTCAGCACACACTAAAGTAAAGAAACTGGAGATTAATAGCAAATTAGCGAAAAATAAACACAACAAACGTTGTGCATATTAAATTTACTCACTTTTTCGTTGTATACTCGCATTAATAATAAAATTTGAAATAAATAACTCAAAAAGGCCATATTTTCTTTTGTTTATTTACAAACATATGTTTGTGATCAGCTGATTTTCTTACTGGCAAGCTTTACCTGGGAAAAATTTTTCCAGCTGAAATTTGCAAATCTCTTTCACATTTTGTTCTCTCAATTTCCCCTACTTTGAAAGTTTTTTGGGTACGGGAACGCAAAACCAGTAAAAGTTTTCTAAAACTTTAGATAGTTGGGCGTACGAGTACACCCCTATTATCTTCACCATAAACTCGTCAAATGTTCGGCTCACTCTTGACTTTGCCCATGGAGTATATGTAAAATAGTTTATTTGTGTTAATAGCATCATTTTCATTTTTATCGTTCCGAGTTTCAAAGTGAGGCGAAAAATATTTATCACATTTTTAAAACACAAAACTTAAAAGATCAAAACGGCTAAGCTTTTTACGCCAAACTTTTAGTTCAGAAACTGACAATAGAGAAAATAACGAGTTTAAAAAAATAGATGACAAATAACTAAGCAAGGAAGAAGCACCAAAAGTGTTCCACCGTCTCATCTTCTTCAAGGTAAGATGGGCAAATGGACTTGTCATTTACGCCTATCATAGTCGAGTGTTTGTGCCACTTGAAGTAACCAGTCAGTAGTCCAGCAAGTTGTCTGCAGTGTCGTCTGCTCAGTGAGAGCAAGAAATTAGATAGACCTTGTGAGATTGAAGGCACACGAGTTTTGCCCACCTGCATCCCCTCGAAGCCTCTCAGTCATTTCTGAGTTTCTGATGGTGGCTACGATTTCCGAAGGTGGGAGTGCTAAAACTGGTTGCGGACCGAGGAATGCTTGGCCTGAGCTAACTCTGGCCAAATGATCAGATGTCTCATAACTAGGTACTCCAGAGTGACCTGGCACCCAGAGTAAAACAACCTCGTTATGTTCACCATCATATTTTAGTTGAGACTTGCATTGCCGAACAACATAGTTTGAAGTACTTAAATAGAGGGCTGGTCAATGCCTTAAGTGCAGCTTGGTTGTCACTGCAGTCACGTAAACTCCTTCCCTCCACCTATGTTCCACCACGTAGTCCATGGCTAGGCTTGCCAACATATTCTAAGATAATTATAGTACTTTTTCAAAAAAAATTCAAATAAATATATAGGGAGTTCACAAGTCGTGCTATTTGTCATATTTGCTATTTTATACTATTTTTTTAGAACAGTTTTAAAAGTGTTGTTTTTGCTTTACAAGTAAAATTGTTGTATTACAATACAACTTTGAAAAATATGTTTACTTTGCTATTTGTGAGTGCTATTGGATCAGACATTTCTATTTATTTACATTTTTCCTTGTCTGAGTACAATAAAATATTCAAATTTTAAATAAAAAAATGGAGTCATCTCATGGCAATGGAGTAAGTTATCTTTAATTTATAACATATTTAACTTATTAAAGATCTTTTTTAATTCAGTGCAAAACTAAGCGTGTCCGGGGAAAACCAAACCATGTGTGGACAGTGTCGGAAGAGAAGTCCCTAATTGATTTTCTTTTAGAAAACCGCCTATTTGAGGTTGTAACACATTCAGATCCCAATTGTTTGATTTCGGAACTCCTAGATGGACACTTCGGCGATTTGCCAACAACACAAACATATTTAACCTAAAAGTTTCATCGATATCTTCCTCCTCATCTTCATCGCCTAACAAAAATGCACCAAATAAATTTAAAAAACTCATAAATGACTTATTTGACGACTCACTTCCTTCCATCATTGCGTCCTGCGCGTACTTCTCGCAAATCGCAGCCATTAATTTGCTTTTCTCGCTTCTTCTGGGCATTATAAACTTTCTAAAGCTGTTTTAATAATTTTGATTTTGTCAAAAATAAATGTTAAAATATTGTACAATAGCACACGAAAAAGTATGGGATGCTCACAAGTTTCATTTTACAACTGTTCTAAAAAAATAGTACAAAAGAGCAAATATGACAAATAGCACGACTTGTGAACTCCCTAATAGTATTTTAATTAAAAGAAAAATTAAAAACGATTTTTAACTGATGGGAAATAAAATTATTTTAAGGAAATTTGTTAATTCTTTCTCAGTTATGTTACCTTTTTTGATTATAACCTCTTTTGATTATAAACTCACAATGACCTTTTACTTTAAAGAATATTTCATTTAATATTGTTATTTCAGGATAAAAGTCAACCATTTTAATACAAATTTTTTCGTGAAAATTACTGAAATATATNGTTATTTCAGAATAAAGATCAACCATTTTAATAAATTTTTTTCGTGAAAATTACTGAAATATATTAATATTTCTGATTGAAGAAATATAGTATTTTTGCATACTATATTTTTTTCCAACAGTATATAGTACGCCAACCGGAAAAATAGTACAATAGTACAATATATTATAGTACGGGTGGCTACCCCATCCATGGTTTTGAGTTTTGCATACCGAAGCATATTCCCCTACAGAAAAGTGAAGCATATCTCCATTAACCTCGAAAAAGACCCCAGATCATGACTATGAGTCAGTTTTGGAGCCATCAGTGAAGATTCGACAATGTGTGAGTCCGGTCTCAGCGGTGGAATCAAACCAGCATTCAGTCTCAGGGAACACTACATTATAGAATCTCTTAAACAAAGGTAATGGTGGCGTACTATCCTGTAGCATTGAAAAGACACAAGTGCTTTGTCATACCAGCATCCGGTTCTTTTTAGTCTGCAGGTGGCCTTTAAGGCTTCCCCACGTATGAAAACACTAAGTGACGGTAAGTGCAGCAGTGCGTCACCACTCAAAAAAATTAAAGTTAAATAAAGAGGCTTACAAGCAACCATTTTGGTTCTTTACATCGAGGCCAGATAAATCTTCGTGGACCCCCATTTACAACTCATGGACCCCCATATTTTTTTAACGTCACCGTGGACCCCCGTCGAGCCTTCCGTGGACCCCTGGGGGTCCACCTGGACCACTTTGGGAATCACTGGTATAGACAGTAACCAACCTTTTTGGGTTGTTGTTGTAGTTATATTCATTCCTGAGGAAGGCATGGGGTTGTGTGCTGCTATTTAATGGCCTGTGTGCTGCATTATTAATAGATAAATAAATTTAAGCATTTGACAAATCGTGATTTTATTAAAAGAAAATTAATAATGGTGTTGAAAAACCAAAAAACGCTCGTGCGAAAGCTCTATTTTTGTGTGTTGTTAAAATTTATACATGGAGTATTGATGGTAATACAAGCAATGTATTCTTTTGTGGATTTTATGTTACTTGACAACGTGCGAGCTGCCAGGTTCTGTTGTCAATATAATTAACACAAGCTTTTCCGCTAGGTTGCCTTTCAATAAATAGAATAAACAAATATTCGCAAATAAATTGGATTTATTTTATAACTGACAACTAACGTACGCTTTTTGTTCTTTTCTCCATTTTGATTTTGACTCTTTATTACCGCCAACAACTTTATGTGTATACATATT
>NW_016157186.1:519911-529411 GCF_001687245.7 Rhagoletis zephyria
CGATCTCTTCCTCCTCATCTTCATCGCCTAACAAAAATGCACCAAATAAATTTAAAAAACTCATAAATGACTTATTTGACGACTCACTTCCTTCCATCATTGCGTCCTGCGCGTACTTCTCGCAAATCGCAGCCATTAATTTGCTTTTCTCGCTTCTTCTGGGCATTATAAACTTTCTAAAGCTGTTTTAATAATTTTGATTTTGTCAAAAATAAATGTTAAAATATTGTACAATAGCACACGAAAAAGTATGGGATGCTCACAAGTTTCATTTTACAACTGTTCTAAAAAAATAGTACAAAAGAGCAAATATGACAAATAGCACGACTTGTGAACTCCCTAATAGTATTTTAATTAAAAGAAAAATTAAAAACGATTTTTAACTGATGGGAAATAAAATTATTTTAAGGAAATTTGTTAATTCTTTCTCAGTTATGTTACCTTTTTTGATTATAACCTCTTTTGATTATAAACTCACAATGACCTTTTACTTTAAAGAATATTTCATTTGTTATTTCAGAATAAAGATCAACCATTTTAATAAATTTTTTTCGTGAAAATTACTGAAATATATTAATATTTCTGATTGAAGAAATATAGTATTTTTGCATACTATATTTTTTTCCAACAGTATATAGTACGCCAACCGGAAAAATAGTACAATAGTACAATATATTATAGTACGGGTGGCTACCCCATCCATGGTTTTGAGTTTTGCATACCGAAGCATATTCCCCTACAGAAAAGTGAAGCATATCTCCATTAACCTCGAAAAAGACCCCAGATCATGACTATGAGTCAGTTTTGGAGCCATCAGTGAAGATTCGACAATGTGTGAGTCCGGTCTCAGCGGTGGAATCAAACCAGCATTCAGTCTCAGGGAACACTACATTATAGAATCTCTTAAACAAAGGTAATGGTGGCGTACTATCCTGTAGCATTGAAAAGACACAAGTGCTTTGTCATACCAGCATCCGGTTCTTTTTAGTCTGCAGGTGGCCTTTAAGGCTTCCCCACGTATGAAAACACTAAGTGACGGTAAGTGCAGCAGTGCGTCACCACTCAAAAAAATTAAAGTTAAATAAAGAGGCTTACAAGCAACCATTTTGGTTCTTTACATCGAGGCCAGATAAATCTTCGTGGACCCCCATTTACAACTCATGGACCCCCATATTTTTTTAACGTCACCGTGGACCCCCGTCGAGCCTTCCGTGGACCCCTGGGGGTCCACCTGGACCACTTTGGGAATCACTGGTATAGACAGTAACCAACCTTTTTGGGTTGTTGTTGTAGTTATATTCATTCCTGAGGAAGGCATGGGGTTGTGTGCTGCTATTTAATGGCCTGTGTGCTGCATTATTAATAGATAAATAAATTTAAGCATTTGACAAATCGTGATTTTATTAAAAGAAAATTAATAATGGTGTTGAAAAACCAAAAAACGCTCGTGCGAAAGCTCTATTTTTGTGTGTTGTTAAAATTTATACATGGAGTATTGATGGTAATACAAGCAATGTATTCTTTTGTGGATTTTATGTTACTTGACAACGTGCGAGCTGCCAGGTTCTGTTGTCAATATAATTAACACAAGCTTTTCCGCTAGGTTGCCTTTCAATAAATAGAATAAACAAATATTCGCAAATAAATTGGATTTATTTTATAACTGACAACTAACGTACGCTTTTTGTTCTTTTCTCCATTTTGATTTTGACTCTTTATTACCGCCAACAACTTTATGTGTATACATATTCACAAGCTGTCAAAATTTTGCGTAGACCCACGAGCTTGGTAAAAACTATGGCATTCGTATTCACAACGAGAAATCTCAAAATTTTTGTTTGGACTTTCCAAATTTTCTCTTTTTTTATCAGTTGGCAAACGCTCTCAGTGGCAGCGCTCCGAGCGTTGAGATAGTAATTTCATGTGAATTAGTAGAAAAGTTCCATGTTAAAAAAACTTTTTATTATGGCGAGAAAATTTTACATTTCTGCTGTGCCTATTTTTGACAGTTGCTCTGGTGCAAAAGAAGTTGAACAATTAAAACCAGAAATTATACAAAAAAGACTTGTCCTAACTGACTTTTATTCTTCAAGAACTAAAAGCCAAGCATTTATAAGACGCCTTAGTAATAAAAATGGAACAAAAAAAAACTTCAAACCCATCAGGCCGGGTGCCTCAACTAAGATTTGGTAACTATGACTAAACCATGTGTTGAAAGAAAGCTTATCTGTATTAGCAGAGCTTAATGGCATCCTTTTAAGAACCATACGTTAAGTTGAATGGAATTTGTAGAAATATGCTTCAAAAAAATATTTATTTGTATTTACCATACCCTTCAACTAAATTAACGATTTGGTACAACCTAGATGAATATGAGAAGCTTTAATATATTTAGTTAAAATTACCAACCCATGGTAATAATTCCCAATCTTTGGTCACAGTTCCCAAATATTGTCAAAATTCGGAAACTAAATATCTTTAGTTGTCGAAACTAATCCTTCTTGTCAGTGTACATTTATTTGTAATTTTTGATGGAATCGGCATCGGCCGATTCTTTGCCCATAAGCCGATTAATCGGCATCGGCATAGGTACCTGAAAAAAATTGGAATCGGTCGGACTCTACTTAAATCACCNTTATCAGTTGGCAAACGCTCTCAGTGGCAGCGCTCCGAGCGTTGAGATAGTAATTTCATGTGAATTAGTAGAAAAGTTCCATGTTAAAAAAACTTTTTATTATGGCGAGAAAATTTTACATTTCTGCTGTGCCTATTTTTGACAGTTGCTCTGGTGCAAAAGAAGTTGAACAATTAAAACCAGAAATTATACAAAAAAGACTTGTCCTAACTGACTTTTATTCTTCAAGAACTAAAAGCCAAGCATTTATAAGACGCCTTAGTAATAAAAATGGAACAAAAAAAAACTTCAAACCCATCAGGCCGGGTGCCTCAACTAAGATTTGGTAACTATGACTAAACCATGTGTTGAAAGAAAGCTTATCTGTATTAGCAGAGCTTAATGGCATCCTTTTAAGAACCATACGTTAAGTTGAATGGAATTTGTAGAAATATGCTTCAAAAAAATATTTATTTGTATTTACCATACCCTTCAACTAAATTAACGATTTGGTACAACCTAGATGAATATGAGAAGCTTTAATATATTTAGTTAAAATTACCAACCCATGGTAATAATTCCCAATCTTTGGTCACAGTTCCCAAATATTGTCAAAATTCGGAAACTAAATATCTTTAGTTGTCGAAACTAATCCTTCTTGTCAGTGTACATTTATTTGTAATTTTTAATGGAATCGGCATCGGCCGATTCTTTGCCCATAAGCCGATTAATCGGCATCGGCATAGGTACCTGAAAAAAATTGGAATCGGTCGGACTCTACTTAAATCACCGTTTTTCACCTTTCCTTTATTAGTTTTTTATTATAAACCATACATTTTCATAATTTAAAGCAATTAAAACACGTTTCCAATCGAAAAATGGAATACTAAGATAATTGACTAATCTCACATTTTCTTTTATCCTCCTATTCGGCTTCCTGCTTTTTAGCCACAAATGTCATCGCCGTCGGGAATGCGCAATCTTGTATTCTATCATTCTTGTATTCTATGATTCTTGTGTACTCCGCTCGCACCATTACGCACACACTTTCGACTATGATCTTGCGGAGACTCATTATACAGTTAGGACAAAAAATCAAAAACATACAGTTTCTTTTATAAATTTTCAAAAAGTCAATTTAAGTTATAAAGTCGACTATCAGAGGGGATTAATCGACTTTAAGAATCGAAAACTTGAAAGTCGATTCTGAAGTCAAGAATCGATTCTGCGTGCGCCTTTTCCATCCCTAATTCAATCACACTTTGTAAAATACANCACTTTACTGGTAGCTTGCTGACTTGCAACTCGTAACTAACTCAACTCCGCGGTGTCGTGGCTCTTATATACCTGCGCTCACACTTATGGCAACTCTAGAACGTTCTGAAGTTTATCGCTCATTCTCTTTCTCTCGCTGTTCGCAGTGTTCATCCAACTTGACGTTTCTCTTTGTGGAACATTCTACGTCATTCCTCGAACATTCTGCCTATTTCTCGTTGTTCGCTTTGTGTTGCCGCAGTATTCGCCACAATACAGTTAGGACAAAAAATCAAAAACATACAGTTTCTTTTATAAATTTTCAAAAAGTCAATTTAAGTTATAAAGTCGACTATCAGAGGGGATTAATCGACTTTAAGAATCGAAAACTTGAAAGTCGATTCTGAAGTCAAGAATCGATTCTGCGTGCGCCTTTTCCATCCCTAATTCAATCACACTTTGTAAAATACATTTTGGGCACATGTTAATTATGAATTCTTTTTCTATACATATTTTCATATGCAAACAAAAATAAAACACATCAGCTGATTTGACAAAATTTTGCTCACACTTTCTTGATTAAAGCAGCGGCGCTCAACAAATTTAACATACTTATCCAAACGACAACAACGCCAATACCAATTACAACATTATAGTTCCGAGTATTTCAAAAAATATNCATTTATGAATTCTTTTTCTCTACATATTTTCATATGCAAACAAAAATAAAACACATCAGCTGATTTGATAAAATTTTGCTCACACTTTCTTGATTAAAGCAGCGGCGCTCAACAAATTTAACTTACTTATCCAAACGACAACAACGCCAATACCAATTACAACATTATAGTTCCGAGAATTTCAAAAAATATTTCAACACCAAACTATTAAATCAACGATACAGGCATACAGCTGAGCAAATGCGAGGCAACGCAAAGCAGCAGTTTTGTTTTTACTGAGTCAATGTGTGTTTTGTTTTTTTTGCTGTTTTTGCTGTAACTGAGCCAAAGTGAGCCACAGTGATCTTGTTGTGAACCTGCTGAGCCAATTGGGCTGCTGAATGGGCTCCCCTGGATTAAAGTATCTAACAAAAAAAGATGATACTGTGAAGAAAGAGCGCATAATACATGTAAATGAGTTTTCTGTATTTATTTTCTCGTTACAGCAAGGGTATTCTATTCTCATTGTCTTAACTCCTGAGGAAACCGTAAATTAATATCAAATTACCTGCCGTAAATTCTTATGCTTTTATACAAATATGACGGTTGTTTACCAGTTTGTCCGCGAAAAGGATATGTAGTAATTTTTGAAGGAGGCGGCAACCCTTTCATTTGACATCTCATGTTTTTAATGCAACGAACGGTGCGGGTTCTATAATCTTTAGACAAGCGGTAACTCTGTTCGAAAAACAGAACCTTGTTGTACTATATTANTGCTGTTTTTGCTGTAACTGAGCCAAAGTGAGCCACAGTGATCTTGTTGTGAACCTGCTGAGCCAATTGAGCTGCTGAATGGGCTCCCCTGGATTAAAGTATCTAACAAAAAAAGATGATACTGTGAAGAAAGAGCGCATAATACATGTAAATGAGTTTTCTGTATTTATTTTCTCGTTACAGCAAGGGTATTCTATTCTCATTGTCTTAACTCCTGAGGAAACCGTAAATTAATATCAAATTACCTGCCGTAAATTCTTATGCTTTTATACAAATATGACGGTTGTTTACCAGTTTGTCCGCGAAAAGGATATGTAGTAATTTTTGAAGGTGGCGGCAACCCTTTCATTTGACATCTCATGTTTTTAATGCAACGAACGGTGCGGGTCCTATAATCTTTAGACAAGCGGTAACTCTGTTCGAAAAACAGAACCTTGTTGTACTATATTATAGAAAATCTCGTCCAAATCCGTTNGCTGTTTTTGCTGTAACTGAGCCAAAGTGAGCCACAGTGATCTTGTTGTGAACCTGCTGAGCCAATTGGGCTGCTGAATGGGCTCCCCTGGATTAAAGTATCTAACAAAAAAAGATGATACTGTGAAGAAAGAGCGCATAATACATGTAAATGAGTTTTCTGTATTTATTTTCTCGTTACAGCAAGGGTATTCTATTCTCATTGTCTTAACTCCTGAGGAAACCGTAAATTAATATCAAATTACCTGCCGTAAATTCTTATGCTTTTATACAAATATGACGGTTGTTTACCAGTTTGTCCGCGAAAAGGATATGTAGTAATTTTTGAAGGAGGCGGCAACCCTTTCATTTGACATCTCATGTTTTTAATGCAACGAACGGTGCGGGTTCTATAATCTTTAGACAAGCGGTAACTCTGTTCGAAAAACAGAACCTTGTTGTACTATATTATAGAAAATCTCGTCCAAATCCGTTCAGTAGTTTTCGAGATTAGCGTGTTCAAAGAATCTCGACCTTCCTTTATACTATGTTTAGAAGATAGTAATTTTTAAATAAAGTTTTTGTAACTACATGCGAAGGCCATGTCCTTTCATTTGATATCTCATTTTGTAATCCAACGAACGGTGAAAATATTTTAACTTTTTATTAGGTGGCAACCCTACTCAGAAAAATAATCCATTATTACACATCTAGAGGCCAAGTCTTTTCGTCTGACAGCGACGGTGCAGAACTGATGCCTACGCTTTTAGGATTATATATAGTCATTTTATTAACAGAAGGCAACCCTGTTCGAAAAAATAAAACATTAGTACATTTCTAGAGGCCAATCCCTTTCATTTGTAATCCAACGAACAGTGCTGATCTAATAGTTTTTTAGACAGGTGGCAACCCTATTGGGCGATCGATACAAAGTATATTACAGAAAACCTCGTCAAAATCCGTTGAGTAGTTTTCGAGATTAGCGCGCACTAAGAATTTCGACTTTTCTTTATATTATGTATATCGTCACTACACACGTATAAAGGCGCGATAGTGTTTTGACGGCGAAAAAAGGCGCGTAAAAAAATTTTGCGAGAAAAGATGCTTATGAAAAACTTCGGCGAAGTATGTTAAGAGTTTTTGACGCTAAAGTTTTTTATGCGTTTTTTTCGCCGTCAACTTTTGAGCTCGCGCCTTTATTCGTGTTTAGTGACGATAGATATACATAGATGTATGTATGTATGAATATATATGTACCCTGCAGAAAAAAATTACCAATTGATAGAAAATAATCCACTTGTAGTTAGCTTTTTTGCGGGATTTCTATAAAATATTTAACTTGTAGTTAGTTACAAAAAGCTAACTTAAAAATAGTTGACAAGTAATGCAGGAGTTAAGCTCGAGACTGTTTTCTTCAAACGCGTTTCTATTTAAATATCCTGCACTTCGCATCTCGTCCAAAAGTAGTTAGTTACATCAAATGCAGAGGTAAACCACCATTGACTACATCTAATGCGGAGGTAGACCACCCTTGACTATTTCGCGGCAATCACCATAGAAATATAGTTAGCTTTCGTCAAAGAAAATATTTTATCTGTATCTGTGACTTTTAGCTCCTTCCTAATCAACTTAAAGTTGTTATAGTGACACATTTCCTGCAGGGTATGTATGAATACGTATGTATGTACAGAGCCGTACACGCATTTAAATATGTACATACGTATGTATATGTATGTACTTTTGAATAAGTCTGCAAGTACATACATACATAGATATGTATTTGTTATGATTTTTTTATGGCTAACCGTTGATACTGCCGTACGCTCAATGTCTCTTTTATGTCGTGGCTTTGCTTTTTAACCGACTTCCAAAAAAGGAGGAGGTTATCAGTTCGTCGGAATCTTTTTTTTTTTTTTATGTATGTTACCGCATAACTTTGGACCACGTCAACCGATTTCGATAATTCGGTTTTTTTTTGCTAAAAATTACTTGTATTATTTGCGTTTCGCACTTTCGCCTTTATGTATGTATGTGCGTAGCTTTTACGCGCCACATTTAGTACAGGACAACTATTAAAAACAACTAAATCAACAGTAGCGATAATATATCCAACACTATTTTTGCCAGTTCATTTGTTTACGTTTTGGTAGCAAAAAGAGTCTGCCGTGAAGATGCGAACCTTCCGCCAGCAGTATATATGTATGTACATACATATGTACGTATGTATTTAAGTTAAGTAATAACATACATATGTACTTATGCATGTACATATGTACCAGGGTTGTTGCGAATATTCGCAACAACCCTGGTACATATGTACATGCATAAGTACATATGTATGTTATTACTTAACTTAAATACATACGTACATATGTATGTACATACATATGTACGTATGTATTTAAGTTAAGTAATAACATACATATGTACTTATGCATGTACATATGTACCAGGGTTGTTGCGAATATTCGCAACAACCCTGGTACATATGTACATGCATAAGTACATATGTATGTTATTACTTAACTTAAATACATACGTACATATGTATGTACATACATATGTACGTATGTATTTAAGTTAAGTAATAACATACATATGTACTTATGCATGTACATATGTACCAGGGTTGTTGCGAATATTCGCAATCGCATTCGCAACTGCGGAGCTTTCGCATTAATTTTTACATTCGCATTCGCAATCAGTGCGTAGCTTTTGCGAATGCAAATATTGTGCAAGTGCACTGATAAAACGTATATCTGGCTAACAAAATGACAAATTGTAGCCTGTTGAGATGCTACTTTAAAAATGTCGCCCTACGTCCCCCATTCTTTTAAAATTTAAAGTCAAAGAGTAAGATCCTTCAAAAGGTATTTCCAGCGGAAATGTTCAACGTCTAGCTATAAAGAGAATCGACTATTTGCGCGTTAAAAGATAACCTTTAATTAGGTAAGAATTATGTAACTATCGAATATTATTTGTCAAAGGTCTGTTGAAAAAACTGGATATATGGCTAGCTTTTTTTCTACTTTTTCTTTGATAAGTGCAATTTTTTTTTCTCATAAAACATATTATGATTAAGTTTCGTGTTCCTTTTATTAGCTTTTCAGCTCGAAAACAATAACATTTAGTTTAATTTTGTACTAATTGTCAAAATTAGCACGCATCGAAATAAAGATAAAATGATATGTGAATAAGTTGACAGCCAAGTTCACAAATCAAATAAAAATTAATTCAAGGCGAATTTAATATCTATTGAGGAGTGGGACTTGGCATGCAATATATGGTTAGTTTAGTATGAAAAGGGCGTTACTCACATCGTCACTGAAATACAAAAAGCCGTAACTAACTAAAAATCCGAAATTCATATTTTGATTGACGTATTGTGTATGCCATTGAATCATAAGTCCTATATGTTGAAAAATCGAAGTTCAAAGTCAGAAGCGTTAACCACTGAGCTACATATGTACATCCCGTAAACTCTTGTTGCTAATTGATTTTCCTTATTCAACCAACTACTATCAAGTGCAGTTGATTTGCCGCAATTTAAACTCGACAGTGCGTGGTTGTTGTTGTCAATTCTATACATACATTTGCTTATTTATTTTTTTGTATAGTTTCAGGCACGCTCTTCCTAAACTATGTATTTATAAATGTTATTGTGGCTTATTAACATTTTTTTATTTTTAATATTTTTATTGAGCATTGTACCACGATTTGTACAATTTTAATTTTTCCTAATAAAC
>NW_016157186.1:529511-531054 GCF_001687245.7 Rhagoletis zephyria
CTTTATTCGTGTCTAGTGACGATATGTATTTAAAACTTAAAGCACATTCGTTTATTTTCTAATCTTTTATAATGAACTACAAAATAAAAAGGAAATTCGCTGTCTATTACAACACTTACTACACGCTGCTATAGGTTTCCTGTGAAAAAGTACGTTTTCTTATCTCATGTTGTATTTTTAGATGACATCATTTATGAAAATACATTAATTAATCCACACTTTCTTTTTTAATTTACTTTCAGCTCACGCAAACGTCCGCAGCCATATATAAACGATTGCTTTGGCGGCCAGTGCGGCGACAAGGAAGATATGGAAGAATGCCATGCAGCAATGATTTTAATGAAGCTCTCCCATTCACCGAAAAATGCAGGTTAGAATAAAAATAATCGCAATCTCACAAATAGATAATCAGCATCATTGCAAGAGTCGTATCGAATGAAAGTCGTTTTTCGAGAGTCGAATCGTATCGAAGATTTCACGCCATTGCCTAAAATCTCCAGTCGACTAGTATATTAAAACGGAAAAACTTGGCGGCACTGCATAGTTTTCGACGATTTTCGCCGTTTACTTATTTTAGCACGACCGTAGACAATGCCAATGTTGTCGAGTCGTACAATTTAGCCCAACTTTCGACTTACGCAATGAGGCTGAATATAATAACTCAATATTAGCCAAAACCTTACCATCCTTAAACTCTTTCACACCTTACTCAAAATTTTTTCTTGACTTGTTTTTGCTTTCAGAAAAGTGGTTTGGCTCTAGTCCGGGCAGCTCATCGTCGTCGGGTAGCTCCTGGAGTTCGGGCTCCTCTTCTCCACCGCTTAGCGACGATGGCCACGCAGGCCTCAACACAAGCGCCATATTGAACGATGCGAGCGCCCGCATTCGCACGACATCAGTGTCCACTTCGGATGAGGGCATTGTTGTAGACTTCAAAGAGGAGGCGCCACGCAAAAAGAGGGTAAGTAAATGACCTAATTACCAGTAATTTTTAAAAATACATATAGTTGTACATTTGTATGTACCTACATATGTACATATTATTTAAATCTCTAATTTGTATGTATGTCGAAAATTTTCATTGTCGGTCGCCGTCTGTTGACCTAGATTGCTCACAGTCTGATTGAATAGAATGTGTAGAGTGGCTATGTTTGTACAAGTTGAGTAGAACGCATTTAAAAGTGCCAAAATTTTGTGCGTCTTTCATTGGTTCATTTGGAGCATTAAGAGGGTGAAATAGAAACGTAATTCACAAACACACCAGACAGTCGCACGACTAACGAAAATTCCGCTTAGATTAATTACGCACTCTGCTCAGTTTTGTACGCTGTCTACATGTTGTTGTTTTTTTGTCTGAACAATCATTTTCCAACATAAATTTAGCATACTAGAGTTCAATCTTTGAGGCGAAACTATGCGCGTTTGAGCGAAAGTGCGAAAGTGCGAAAATGTGAAATATTCGACAGTTTTTACAACAAACATGACAACGTTTCGCACTTTTAAGCTGAAATTAGTCAAGAACGTAAACCTACCGGTACGTAAA
>NW_016157187.1:0-10860 GCF_001687245.7 Rhagoletis zephyria
GGTTAACAATTTTTTTTCTTTCCCATCACGTTCAGCATATTTTTTTTACAACGAATTGAATTGATGCTCTACGATAATGGATGATAATTTAATTTGCTGATCATATTACATACATTAATCATCCAATTGATAGTAAAACTATGTATGTGATTTTGACAGATAGCATCTTTATATTCAAATTGAAGAATAGTGGGCCTATGAATGTACATTATCGTCGTTTAAAGTGCAAAACCGCGTATCAACAAAATGCAAAACCGCGTATGTGAAGTTGTAGCGTAAAAACACTCATACGCGGTTTTTTACTTTAAACGACGATATGTATGTAGATAATTTAAATTTCGTGAATATTAAAACTATCTACGTATGTATGTGCATACATTAGCGTGGGCCGAAAATCCGCTCTTTAAGAATTGTGATTGGTAATAGCAACGATATGGTTCATGATGTTCTAAAAATAATCTCTGTGAAAGATGACAATTTTTGGTCAATATCTTAGGCTCGCCCAAGTCAATCAAAGTTCAAGTGGAAAAATAATTTTTTCTTAGCTTATTTAGATTCTATACAAAAAAGGTCCATATACCAAATTATGTAGGACTAATATTTTCGAAAACACTTGCAATTTTAGTAAAAAAAAATTTATTAATTAATGTATTTATTGATTTTTAGTTTTTTGAGCACATTGAATTTTGATGGACATGGGCCAGCGTAAGATATTGACCAAAAATTGTCATCTTTCACCATATTTTTGCTATTACCAATCAAAATTCTCATTTTCTATTCAATAATGAATTTTATTTATCGTTTTTGTTATCGATATTTTTTTATGAGTTTTCTAAGCGAGTTTTGTTATCGATTTTGTTATGGATATTTTTATTGTTTTTGTTATCGATATTTTTATCGATTTTGTTATCTATATTTTTTTATTGGTATTTTTTCGATTGCCAATATTATTATCGTTTTTGCCACCGAAATTTTTATCGAAGTTGTCATCGATATATCTATCGGTTTTGTTATCGATACTTTCGTGGACGGTACTATCGATTCTGTTATCGATAGAGTATAAAGATAAAAATGAAGATAGATGAAAACAGAATAACATAAATGTAATTAGAACGAACAGGGGTATAGGTAGAATCTAGATAGAAAAAAAGCCAAAAAATATAACCTTAAGCAAAAGCAGATGTATGTATGTATGTATGTATATTGGTTATGAGACAAAATAGGTATGTAACGTAGGTTTCACTTCTTCTTCACTTATATGGTGAAGGAATCAACTTTAATGAACTTTTATTAATGTTTTTAAAATACAAAACACACTTTAATTATAATCTTGTCAACAATATATCGAATCGTTACGAAAACAGCTTTTTAAAAATAAAATTAATTTATAGCAGTGTTGCCATATGAACATAAATGTATGTACATACTACTTGCGCACCCCAAACTTCTGATAACGAAAATAAATGTTTACAATATGTGCAAATAGCTATTTAAAAATATTTTGCCAAAAACGCAGCCAAATGTAAATGCGCCGCCATTGTAATTACACCCACAAAATGTAATGAATATTCATGAGCAGTCAAAAGGCACCCTAAAATATGCCAACTGCGCTTGAGTACAGGTATACTACATATGGACCTACAACAGCGCATCAGACTGCAAAACAATATGCCTGTTTTTTAGCAACGAAAAAAAAAAAACAAAGCAAAATGCTAATGAAAAAATAGTAACTATGAAGCACCCCTCGTGGCGGCCGCTTTTGGGCGGGACATTGTTGCTGCAAGTCACTGGCGTATGCATACGTTCCCATTTGGAATCGCACGCCTATTTTAAAGTGTGAATGTGTGTGTATGCGTACATTGGCTGCTTTAATTAAGAATCAATATGACCTTTGACATCTCTGCATGTTTTACTCATACATACATACATGGTCGTCATTAGCTAATGTCTTTGGCTTTTTAGGTGTACTTTTTGTTCCCGCATTAGGCGCCCAAACCTAGGCTATTTGAATTATTGCACAGTGTGATTATTTCGCCGATATTGCTTGCGATTTGACTCTAAAAAAATTTATGATATAAATTTTTACCAGATTAAAGAAATAAAACCTTCCCAGAAAAATTAAAGGAAAGAAATGAGTCTTTAAAACACCTGAAGCTATACCAAATTTAAGCACATTCTCCCAACAAAGTCATTTCTCGTTTGTCAGGAGACTTAAAAATTATTATTTTTTCCTCCTTTGGCACCACCCATCCACAGCACCGAATTGCCATATCTAGTGTGTATTATTCGCCTAGGTAGTTAGCTTCCGATGTACGTGCTCGCTGTCTAAGTAAGTATGCTGCAAAAAATAGCAGCAACTATACGGAGACAAGTGCCAACAATTACTTTGAATCATTGCGCATCATCATCTATCTTCAGTGCTTATTCTGCTTATTTGCAGCCGTCATTCCGCTGTCAAGGTCCTCTTCTCTACCCTCAGCCTGCCTTCTCAATTCGACCTTCCCTTTTATTTTTCATCAGGCTCCAATGCATCCTTCCAGACATCCCTACTACGTCTGAATGTCAAACCTTTTAGGCTTACACAGCATCCTTAGGCCTGCTAGCAATGCAACGTTTGTCATACGTACATACATATGTAAGTATGTACGCAAAAATAGGTGCACACCCACCTAAGAAAGCTTGCGAATTGAGGCGCACGTATGTATGTACTAGCTTTTTTAAGCCCCTTGCCAAGGAAGGACACAGGACGCATATCATAACCTTACTTAATGAAAATTGTGCTGGGAATACTTGTATTGTATTGGCCTTCGTATGTCGTGAGTTAACTTGACGTGTGCCCGAAGGAGCAGAAAAGTGCAGGCGAGAGAGAGTCAATTATTTGAGTTAAAACATAAAAGCTTTTGTAGCATAAATAATAAAAAGCTTT
Source organism: Rhagoletis zephyria (assembly GCF_001687245.7). NCBI lineage: Eukaryota > Metazoa > Arthropoda > Insecta > Diptera > Tephritidae > Rhagoletis > Rhagoletis zephyria. Next base: position 2,927 of record NW_016157187.1, read on the forward strand.
TGAAAGTATGTGTTGAGAGAGAAAACTTTCGCAAAGCTCCACTTTCGCTTTCATTTGTCCTCATGCAAAAGTTGTAAACGAATAATTGCTTACTAGCCAGAGAGGATGCGATGTGATGTCGCTTCGGCAGGACCTACATTAGTCAATGGTTGTCGGCAAAAAAAGCTTTTTTTTTTTAATTGAGAAGAATTTGGTCGTAAAGAAGCGCTGAACGAAAGAGTGCTCATCGAAATGAAGTGTTGTAGGGGTTTCAGGAGAATACATATTTTTTTTTTATTTTGCATGAAATACATTTGTTAGTCAGATTTTTTTGGGTTAGGAAAACTGAGTTAGTAATAAAACCTGGAAAAAGAATAAATCCTCAAAACGCTAGGTCCAGCGGCTGGCTATACAGCCAACCTAAATACCTAAGCTTGGACCAAGTACTCTCCGTTTCGTTAAAGAATACATCTACAGAGTAAATGTCCTCTGGTTCATCACTAAACTTTAGGCTTTTAGGGTATAACAGCTTGCAAGGGTTCATGGACTTCGCCTTCATAGATTATCTGCTTCTTGCGGCACGCCAGACTTATTCCAGCACTGCAGTTTTCTGGGAAGTCTGATCCAGATCGATACTTATGTGAATTAATCGTGTGCTCGCCGGNAGTTCATGGACTTCGCCTTCATAGATTATCTGCTTCTTGCGGCACGCCAGACTTATTCCAGAACTGCAGTTTTCTGAGAAGTCTGATCCAGATCGATACTTATGTGAATTAATCGTGTGCTCGCCGGTGCAGGATACTAGATAAATTTATATGTCACAGGTGCCAGTCGTCATAGGGAATAACCGCGCAGGGCCAAGTTACTTGGCAGTCATTGTAGCTTCTTGGATCCAACTGGTCTAATTTTTAGTGGTCGAAGGAATTCCTTAGTCATCTTGCTGAATGTCTGTATTGCCCGGAAACANTTGGTCTAATTTTTAGTGGTCGTTGGGGTGAATGAAGTTGTTAGGATGATACTGCCAGCCGAAGGAATTCCTTAGTCATCTTGCTGAATGTCTGTATTGCCCGGAAACAGGTTGGCGGGGAGGTGTCCGTCAGCGTGGGTAAGATTTGGAGCCTTTTTATCTTCTTGCTATTCTAAAGTCTGAGCTTGTAACCTCGCAAAAATTCCTTCAGCGCCTTCCTGTTTTACCTTGTGCACCCCGTCTTGGTTATCAGCACCTATGCACGTTTTCAATTTTTTTCGACACGGCTCATATTTAACACAATTTTGTCGCAAGCTGGAAAAAGTGCTGTGCCTTTTTGAAAATGTTTTATGAAAAAATTAGATTGAACGTCCGCCTTTTTAATACAACCCTGCTTAAACTTTGGCGTCTTCGATTATNTATCTTCTTGCTATTCTAAAGTCTAAGCTTGTAACCTCGCAAAAATTCCTTCAGCGCCTTCCTGTTTTACCTTGTGCACCCCGTCTTGGTTATCAGCACCTATGCAAGTTTTCAATTACTTTCGACGCGGCCTGTGCCTTTTTGAAAATGTCTTATGAAAAAATTAGATTGAGCGTCCGCCTTTTTAATACAACCCTGCTTAAACTTTGGCGTCTTCGATTATCACTTAAAGCTGCTGCCGGCTTTTTTCGCGAACATTTTCAAAAGGAAAAAAAGGCACGAACAAAAATTCACGTTCACCCGAACTTTAAGTTTCCGCCCTAAAATATAGTAACAACAATATATGTAAGTGCATACAGCTCCTAACCGTTAGCTTAACGAAGCACCCCCTAAAGTTAAATTTCGGCTGCTCACCGCTCACTGGCTTTTTTAGTTGGTATTTGACGAACTTACGCTCACACAAAAGCGCTCAGTGAAATTGAGTGCAGCTGAGCGGATGAGAGTGTGACAATTTTGCTTACTCACAGCTTTCACGAGTGTTTTTTCGTAAAATTTTGTACGTAATTTGTAGTTGTTGCAAATTGACCACTCAAACGGAAGCATCGAATGCGAAAGTGAAACCGAAACCATTACCGTTAGAGCCGAAGTTGGTTGCGCTTTTGACAGAAGATGAGCGTGTATTGGTGCGCCAGCGTGCGGTAGAGACGCGGCGACGCCGTTCAGCAATCAAATATGCAGGCATAAATTGGAAATTTTTTGTACTTGTACGTGGATATGGCTTTGTGTGTGCTGTTTATAACGACTGCCAATAAGTATAGATAGTAGTAGATGTGGGTACATCTGGGTTTCAAGTGATTCGGTGTGCATGACTGATTTCGTCTGCTATGGCTGTGTGCGTGCCAGTATGTGTAGGGCGCACACTCGGCTCGTTTGAGCTAAGAACATGCTCACGTCTAATATTCAATGGCCAGCGCCATCGGAAGCTCAGTTGGGCGCTAAACGCGAAGCTGCACGTTACGTTTTACGAAAAATTCCAAAGTACGTCGCTTATCGTAGCTGCTTACAAAATATTTTATTCCCATATCCTCTCAACTAGTATATGTATTATCCACTTGTGTGTACTTGAAAGAAAGGATCAAGAACGAAAAGAAAGAAGGCAACGGGGATACACTTGAAATTGTTCATTTCCTTTGGCTGCTGCAAGCGTGTTTGCGCGCGTGTGTGAGTGTGGTAGATAGGTGGTGTTGGTGTGGCTTGGGATTCCGGGGGGAAGAGCGCGAGGAAAATCAGGAGGAAAATAGGCAGTAGTGGAAGCAGCAGCAGCAGCAGCGCAGCAGGGCAGCGGCAGCACCTCTTAAAAAAGTCTATAAAGAATGAAATGAATGCTGGGCTATGAGAAAAAAGAGCGAAACGAGAAATTCAATTGACGGCGATTTTACTTAAAAAAGCTCGAAAAGCGAAGAAAAAGGCAGCCTAACTGTTTGTTTGGTGAAATGTGCAAATGTTTTTAATATTAAATTAGAAAAAGTGTCGAAGAATTTTTAATAAGCCAACAAAGCGATTAAGCGTCTAGTACATACATACATACATAACGCTATATGCAGAGCTGTGCGTAAACTGAGCTTTGCACACATACAAACATACTACATATGTATACATAGAAGTACACATAAAGATTTTTGAAACATTTAAAAACAAAATAATTACAATTTTTGATATTATGATTCTCGAAAGATTCTTGAAACGCATTGCCATTATTGCGTTAAATCAAAAATATTGGCTTTGCAACTATCACAGCTCCGGCTAAATCTAATATTTGTGTGAATGTTCAGGCTAGCTCGACATTTGCTAGCGGCAAGCAAATGCAGGCCCATGCCAAGCTGCAAAAATATCAAAAATTTAAATTTAAAATTTGTTTCAAAATAAATGGAAAAACAGTTTGTTGAAAATTGAAAAGATATCTAAGAAAAAAATTCTAAAAAAATTATTGAAAAATAATCTAAAAAAAAATTCATGCGACAAACGCGAACAAAATTCATAAACAACTGATATTAAAGTGAAAACAAACTTAAATAAGTGAAGCGCGAAAAATTAATTTAACAAATACAAGCAAATAAAACAATAAATAACAAAAGTAAAAAACTTAAACGAGTGCTCTCTTAAAAAGTAAAAACAAAAAAAAACGTAGAAAATTCGTTTTGCAAAAAGCTATATATATTTTAAAGAACAGCAAACGACTGTAATTTCAGTGCAAAAAAAAAATATCATAAATATTTAATTCGCATATGCCCGCTTTAGCAAAAGGTGAGTGCATTTAAAGGTTATTTTCTTTTTAGATTTCATCCTACACTGCACCTCTAAACATATTTAACTTTTCGTTTACAAGCAACAGCATTTCTATATCTCAGAATTTTTTGTAACATTCGCTCACTTATTTCCGTACTTTTTTCAACATTCCATCTACGTGGGCATCATTACATCCTTTCACTGCAGTCAATCCACTAAGTTATGCTCAAGTGCTCGCAGTCTCAAACATACATACATTCACACACACTTGTGTATAAGAAGGTTTTGTCCAATACGCATGTATAACTAAGTTTATATGTACCCTATTGTACGTACATAAGTACACATGTACCTATGCATGTGCATATGTATAAGTATTTGCACCTTGGTGACATTGGCTTTGTAAGCATTAATGTCAGGGGCATTGTCATACGTAAATCCAAAACAAATGTATTCGTTACCGTTCGTTGAGTGAGATTTTCGTTTTTGCGTTGGAGTACTTTTTACCAGGATAATAAAATTCGCGATACGCAGGCTAAAAAAGCTTAACGAAGATAATATTTTTTTAAAATCTTAAATCCACTATGCAAGTATGTAAAGGACTTCCATTTTTTACAAGAACATTTTTTAAAGCAAATTTATATATTTTTTATTTTTGTAATTTTTTTCTCGGGCAGGATGCACATTTATGTTTTTATTGTCAAAATGATGTCCACCAATAAAATACCATCGGAAGTGCTTAAATCTTAGTCTAGCGCAAGTAGTGCAGCTAAGGAGAAAAAGCTGAAATGATTTCACCTCTTCGACCAACAAACCAGTACGGAAATATTTTAGCACCGGCCGTGAACACCTTGGTCAGCGTAAAAAGTTGCTTTACACGAAAGATAACTTTGCATCGGTAAAAGCATATTTGTCCAGAAATAGGATTCAGGTTGTCACAGGAACTCCTATACCCTACCTGTCAGGGAAAATCATCTCCAGGGTGCTCTGTCTGGCAATGTCTAAGGTGCAAATCACTGAAAGCTATACTAGCACGGGATAAGTTCTCAGATAGTTCAACCCTTGCTTCTGGTACGGTGCTTAGAGCAGTTTGGATTAATTTTTATATTGCTTTTTCGAATACACAATTTCATGAAAATCGCCAATACGTTTAGGTCAAACCGTTGAAACCCGGCGAGAATCAGTATTACACTACCACAACAACCAAAATTCACCTCAAACCAAATATACATATCGTCGATGCATTTCCAAATCGCTCATCGACCAGTTGGAAAATCGCCTAAATTGCCGTTGTAAAGAAACTGAGATTTAGTAACCCTGAACTCCAGGTATCGAGAATTATGCATAAAACGCGTAAAATCGTTAAAACAACAGATTTATAAAATAATAGCTAGAGAAAATACCGTCTATCAAGTCAATGCCTTCAAAGAAAAACCGTTTTTTCGTTCTGACGATATACCTTTTCCGTGGCATTTTCGTGAGGTAAACTGGCGCTTACACTTTTGCTAAGTGCTTGGCCGAACTTCTCCTCCAATTTGTGGTGACATACAGTTTTATGCAGCCTCCGAACGGCAAATGGATTTTATGCGAAGCTTTATTAATAACAGAAATACACTCGGTGGTTTGTCATTGCCTGCCGGGGAGCGACCGCTTAAGAAATAACACATTTAAAGAGAGTTGTGTCGAAGTTCATAAATCTGACTTTTGGCCGTTTTTTTTATACTAACACTCCTCAGTGCACCATTACGGTACTTTTTTTTATCAGTTATTACATACAATTTATCAGTGAATTTTAGTGTTTCCATAGTTAGAGCGTCGTTTGTCGCATGACATGAAAATCCTTTTCCCAGCTGGGGCATTTAAAAATAAAGCGACATCTCTCAATGCTCCACAATCACTTTATGTCTGCAATGTGTTGTTTTTCAAGCATGTGTCCTTAATATAGAATTTTTCTGAAGGAACTTTATTAGTCAAATACTTAATTATATCGAAAATTGTTTCTAATATTTTATTTGCGCCTTTTAAATATAAACGTTTTTTTCGGCATATCTTCAAACCCAGAACAGAATATATTTCAAGTTAATATGATCGTGCTTTATCAAGCTCAGCCCACGTACTTAACGTGATAACTCGCAAATGTTCCTCGTTACTCAGAGTCGCAAAGTGGCACAGCATATGCTCTGCGTTTCTTATGCTGAAGCTAAGTTTTGGCTATGTGTTAAGGTCCTAGTTTTGGCAGTTAGTCGAGACGAATCCTTCCTGCCCAGTTTTGCGCGACAAACATGTACAGGTCCTTGCAGCTTTGTAAGTTTTTACCGCTGCGTGCAGTCACATACATATTTTAAATGTATAGCTCATCTATCCCGAGCCGACCGATTTCAGAACGGTTTCGTTGTCATGAATGTTGCTGTGCATCGGCACCCAGATCAGCGCAACGACAAGCCTAAAGTCGTCTACGTTGCTGGATCGCACAGTGTTTCGACATATGGAGGCAGGTAGAAAAAAGTATATGGTGACAGTTGATAAAAAAAAAACCGGTTGGACTTAGAGATGGAAAAGTAAAAGTCATAAATAACAAATTTTACATTATCTACTCACCATCAAAATTTCATAATTCTCTATTTCAAAGTAAAACTATGTAGAGCAGACGTCAAGTTTCAGTGAAATCGGTGCAGGTGTACTATCATTTTCACCTGCCTCCATATAGTCGAAACACTGTGGATCGTATGAAAAATATTGCACTCTCTTTTTATTATGTACGTCTGATGAGGTGTGCCTTCTCTCGTAAGTGGTTTGTCGCCCCAAAAGATATAGTTTGTCTTCAGAATTATAATTTTTAAGTGACATATTTTCCTGCTCATATTTCGTAAGAAAAAAATATTACTATTTCATTTGACCATTTCCAACTTTTATATGTACTCATCCATTTGCTTCGCTAGTAGCTTGATTTTTTGGAAATGCGAAGGTTTTAATTTAAATAAAAAAAAATTACAAACGAAAGCTGTTATTATCTTTTCCTCTGTTTAAAATAAGTTTATATTTTTAAAATTTAGTTAATTATAAGCACCATATAAATCCATATTTTAAACTTTGCAGCGAGATTCTAAGTACATATGCAGTTTTTAGTCCATTAAATTCTAGTATAATAAAGTGAAACTTTCAAGATAATCTTTTTTTGTTTATATTCTTCCATAAAAAAAATTGTTGAACATATGTAGTCACTTTGTATGGAAGAAAATGCGTGGCACCGCCAGCAAAAAAAAAAATGTCAAAAAGCAACGGTATTTTGCAGACACTTTAAACTAGAAAATTGTCGATGTGCAACTTTTTTGATTTTTTTCTAATTTCTTTCTAACTAAGGATTCTGCGACATATTTACATAGCTGAAGAACACATTATACATAGATACTTATGTACATACATACATATGTACCTAAGCGAGATTGTAAAAAAATCGCTGGGTTCGCATAAATTATTCCGCTAAATTGCCATAACCAAAGCCCTACCTACACCTGTCACTTTTTATCCCTGAAGGAAGAAATCCAAGTACGCAAGTAAGGCCATATTAGAGGCAGTGGCAAAAATAAAATCAAAAACAATAAAACCAAGATAAAGGAAAGAAAGGAACTTAGGAAGAAAAAAATTACGAACATCAGGCGTCCAATCAAGGATAATAGTTAACGGCAAACAATGCTAACAATGAGAAGCGCATGATAACAAAAACAAAAGCACAAAAAAAAAAAAAAACACGTAGAAGCAGTGAATGCCACAAATACACAAACCATACGCACAAATTGCACCAAAACCACGACCTCCGACTTGTTTGTGAAGAAAGCTACACCTCTCAACCAAGGCACTGCAATATTACTTACAGAAATGAAAGTGAGCAGGAGCACTTGTTTACACACACCCTTATGCACATACATACATACATACATATGTGCGTCTCTGTATATTTTCGCTTGAATAGCGTCTCATTACCATAGATTTTCTAAGAAAGCTTGCTTCCATGCGGCAAGCATTTTAGTATCTACATAATCACCAGGGTTAGGATTTGAAGGCATTTGCCTATTTTGTCCGCTTAGTCATATCTGTAAACAAATTAAAGAATCACACGTTTCGTGTCTCCCTTGATTCAAAATTTTAATTTAAATTTAGCCTTTTTGACCTGTTTCCCTTGTTAATATTTATCTCTCCATAGCAATTCGATGTATTGTACCAATGGTGTGACTGCCAGGGATCGAACATAACAGTTATTGATGAAAACTGTCATGGAAAAATT
>NW_016157187.1:10960-20759 GCF_001687245.7 Rhagoletis zephyria
AAAAAAAAAAACAATATTTTAGTAAAAAATTGGCCCCTTTTAGTAAAAAATCGGCCTTCATAAATAATAGCATATTAAGAAAAAACCAACAACTACCACATGATCAAGTCTAAATAGCAGCAGAATAGCTGCCGTTGGGTTGGCTTATGAAAAAGTGGAAAACAGCAACACTAGTTTATAAGGCAAATTTAGCTCGTGGGTAGACCATTGGCTTTGTACGCAGGGGTCCCTGTATCGAATCCCAGTGAAGAAGTCTGATGAGGAGATAGCAGCTATAACTTCTACGTATATTTAAATTATTGTTGTTTTTCCACACCATTTTTCATAAAAACCATCCTCAAGCTCAAAAGATTGTTGGATAGAAAAAAATAAATTTTGAACAAAAATACCTATTTTACATACAAATGCCATTTTTATATACCTAGTATTCGCAGACATAAGTATATAAAACTATGACTTCCTTATTCGTGTGACTTCGAAGCTCCCATTCGTTTGCATAAACAATGGTTTCCTAAGGTGGCGGAAATTATAGTTTGTAGAAATTTGATCTACTTAAATTTTCCTAAATTCGCAAATTCGCAAACAAGAGCCATTTTGACAAAACCGCGGGTATATTCAGAATCAGTGGAATGATCAAGAGAATAATCTATATGTTTGTTGAAGAATGATAACTTGTAGGGCAACCCTAAACTATGGAGCTGCCACAATAATTGTTTGAATGGCACTTGAAAAAAAGCATAATATTTTACAGGCTCGTAATCTTTTATTTTCACTATTTCGAAAATATGAAAGAAAATTAAAAATTCCGACCCACACTAACGTAAATATGTATGTAACATTCCTACTTAGTGCAGCGAATTCTGGTTTCATTAACTATACATAGTAGTTAGTAAATGTTGTTTTTGTGTATGTTATTGTAAGATGTAGTGATGAAATTGATATTTTTGAAACACACATTATTGTTTGCTCCGCTGACTAGCCTTGCGGCCATTGTCTGCGAGCCTTTGCGCCTTGGGTCAGTAATAAATTAATTTCAAGTAGAGTTGCGCTGAGCTGAGCTAGGCGACCTTTAAGGTTTCATGTTAAAATCCAAATGCGTAGGTATGTATGTGAATAGATATACAAAGTATTAGCATGGACATAAAATGCATAAAAATATAAATTTTGTGTAGCTGCTTCATTTAAGTGTCTATACGAATATGTATGTATGTATGTATGTGTGTAGGAGTAATTTTGCTTCCGCCTTGGAACAATCTGTGTCGACTACGATTGCCACTTCCAAGAATTAATACATTCAATTGCATAGAATCTTAGAATAAGTACATAGGTACTACATACATACATTTGAGATTAGTCTATCGATCGATCGCTTTGCGCTATTTCACTCACGCAAATCTAACGTCCCTTTCACGCTAATTATACACTTAATAACCATCATCTTATATATGCGCATAGTTTGTTAGGTAGCAAGATCAAAAATATGTATGTATGTATGCATATGTATGTATATAAATTGAAAGTATCTGAAGATAGTGTGGCTTTTTTTGTATATATACGTTAATGTTTGTAGCTGCCTCTGGGCGCATTTATGATTGGTCTATCGCTCGATTTTATTACTCTAATTTCTTGTGCATTGCGGCAGACGCATAAGGGGCCACACACACACACGCAAGCTCACATCTTCAATCATGCGATCCAAATCAAATTATGTATATATTTAAATTGAGGAGTAATTCACACACACACACACGCATATGTGCTTACCTGAGAGTTTATATACTCGTATAATGCCAACAGGTTTTCCACAACTCATGCGGGTTTGATTTCTTTTATTGTCGCGCATCATTTGTCGTCGCAGTCAACACGATCATCCGGCCAACTCGTCGGCAGCAACAAAGTTATTTTGTCGCCTTTATTGAGGAGGCCCTACCTACCGGCGCTGCTGGCCTCTTACTTCATTTTTATTGCTTGTATGTCGCATTATCAGGTCATTTTTCAGAAGTGTCTTTTCTCTACTTACCGCCACTGTTTGCTGTACACTGTACACGCAGGCAGTTAGACGCAGGCATCATCTCATCCATTCAACCTTTTCTTGGACGGCGTTGTGCCTACGCTCGATCGATGGATGAATGGTGGTCTGCTGCCTGTTGGCGCGTTCGATCGGCCGCTTGCCTGCCTTCTTTTCTTTTGTGCATTTGTGTATGTGTTCATTTTATAATGCATCCGTAGTGTTGGTTTATGTCGGCGTTTGTGTGCGTACGTGATTGGTATTTTATTATGTGCATCTTGCCGTGCATTTAGTTGATTGACGACCTTTGATATCGCAGCATCGTCAATGCAATCGTTGGTGTCGTGTCGTGCCGTGCGGAAATATCAAAGAAAGCGCATAATTTTATTCGATTTGACACATTATTCGGTAGCTGAGGTGCAGCAAGTGTAGTAATTAATGCGACGGACATAGCGTGGCTTTCGTGGTGTTTAATTTGATTTTGTATTAGACCTTTATTTGGAAAAAAATTTCAAGTGTGAAAAACATAAATCGAAACTAAATAAATAAGTAGATATGTAAATACAGAAAAAGAAAGAAATTTTATAACGACTGTGAAATAAAATTTGACATAAGATTTAGTGGCACGTGTGTTTTATGACGTGAATGTTTGGCATTTTACTTCTTTCCAAAATATCATCTTTTTTGTAATAAAACAAAAATGTTGATTTCGGAGGATCAAATACAAGAGGTAAATTAAAAAATAAATCCTTTTTTGAAAGAGAATACCTACAACGTTGATAACATTTTAATGAAGTTTTTACGGTGATAAGTGCATGTAGGGGTCCTCGAGCCCCCTAAATTCCAAGTTTTCCCTACATATATGTATCAAAAATAGTACCCTGAAATGCTAGGTAAATAGTTTCGACCCCCTCTCCCCTCAATTTCATTTTGGTTACCCCCATGGATAAGTGACTATTTTTAAATCGAAAATCATGGGTCGGCTTTGCTCTCACCCCTAGGATTGTTCTATACCGAAATAAATAGTTTTATTTTGAAATCAAACAATATGTAGAGGTCGCTCAAAGCGCTCAAAGTTTTCCATGTATTTTATATGGGAAAACCACTTTTCGCGGGAGTGGTATAGAATTCTGGAAAATCAATATTTTCTCGATCGGAAAGATCTGCTTTAACCATTTTTTCATAATAACTAAATTTTACAGGTCCGCCAAAACCCCAAGAAAATGCAATGGGGGCATAAAGAAAAAATCTTTAGTATTAAAAAATGGTTAAATAAACAACTGGATATTGTTATTGGAAATCTGCTGAAGAGAACCATAGTTTTCCGATCGAAAAATATTGGTTTTCAAGAATTCCATACCATTTCTACGAACAGTTATTTTTTCCCATATAAAATACATCGAAAGCTTTGATATTTGATATATTTTGATTTCAAAATAATAAAGTAGGGGTGTATTTTTTCGATATATTTAGAGCAATCCTAGGTGGTGGCAGCATTAAAGTTCCGACTTTACTTATTTTGGACCACCCTAATGCACATACATGCATTTTTTTGCTCTTATTTTGTTACTCCATAGAGTATAGTAAGCATTTGCAAAATAACAGTTATGTGTGAGGAATCAATAATATTATACATACATATGTATATACATTAGGGTGCATCACACAAAAAAGTCCGTCCTGTTGTTTCATCGGAAATATAAAATTTATTATATTTTAAGACTTCCCCCACATTTTTTTCCGAAAAATATTGAGATTTACATACATGAGAGGGATTTGAAAATATTTTCGAAAACCTATTTTTTTTCTTAATTAATGAAACTAGTTTTTATTTTTTCCAAAAATCACCTTCGATGATAGAAGCTTAAAATGTCTTCATAAAAATGTTCACAAATTTTATTAGCGGAATCAAAATAATAAGATTTTTGGAGGCATTTTCAAACCGGTTTAGCTCACAATAATATTCGGAAATATTTTGTCAGAAATCTTAGAAAAGAATAGATTTTAAAATTTCGGTGGGAAAAATCGGATTTTTTTTTGGTGATTGGCCCTAATGTATGTATGGATTTAGGTAGATTTATAACAACAGTCGATAATGCAGGTTTCTCTCGCAATATCCCAGCAAAAATCGCGACTACTCTATGCACGCATGTACATAAATATTACTCCCTATGGGTCAAGGAGTACTCCAAAATTAACCGCAATGCAAATAAAAAATTCATTCAAAATAAAAAAGGGCTAATTTCATAAAACGATTTTAAGGAAACTTTTCAGAATTTTCGGAGGTTGCAAGTTTTATGGGGAGGGTCTGGAAAGGATTTTGGTCCCATTCCGCCCGCAAATCCCGGCCATTTTTAAATCAGTCCGGTGGGTCCCGCGGGTCCCGATATCCCCTGCCCATCTCTATTTGGTCTAGGGCTGAACGAAGACAAGGCTGCACAAAAAAAAAAGACTTCGCACTTTTGGGGCACAAGTCACTTTTGGCAGTTATAACTTTGAAGTAGTGGAGGTCATTGTCTTCTTACGATCCAGCGTAAACACAGCATACATTGCCAGCCTGGAGATCGAGCGAAGAATAACTCTTGCCTTGGGTTCGATATTATTCTACGTAGGATTTATGCTCCGGCGACCCAACCACAGCCCGAAACCATCGAATCTGCCCTTTTGCTGTGTCTGTCATTAGATGAGAATGAAGGCAACAATGACAGATTTTCTATCGATTCTTACTGAGTATAAAAGGAAAATTTTACATCTGGGAATTCTCACATGAGTGGCTCCGCAAACCAAAAATTTTTAACTCAGCTCTTTTACGATGCCGTCGGTAAATATTCCGGTTTCTTTACTGTATCTTTATGTATTAGCCGTCGGCAATTTAACATAGGAAGTTGAGAGCTTTTCATCAAAATTTATTAAACATTTTCTGTTGAGATTTCTGCATTTATTACGAACAGAAATTTTAGTGATAGTTTATATTTTTCTTATTTTTTACAAAGTTCTGTTTAACTTGCTATGTGCATATGTACATACATACATAAATAACGATGGTGCTCTGCAATAACGACACAACTTAAAAACCAAAGAACCAAACACTTACTACTTTTAAATGTCTAATATCTCTAATCCTTATGTAATCCATGTCCAGTCTTTTCTAAAATAAGTAGTGAGGATTACTAAAGTAAGTAGTAAGGATCGGACATTGATTAGAAAATTATTAGAGACTTGAGCCACTTGACAGTAGAAAGGGGTTTTTTTTTAATTTTGAACTGTGCCGTTATTTCAGCGGATCATCGATATGTATGTAAGTATGTTTGTTTGGGTCAAATCTTGCAATCAACTTTTAGCAAACTTCCCGATGAGGAGTAGGGACTTCCAAACATCAAATATAGCTCAGAAACCGATGACAATGGAATACGAAAGATTTATTAATCCGCTAGGTGGCGTCTGAGTCGAGATATTTACAAAACCCGTATTTATAGTCCGATTTGGTTCATAAATTGAATGTATATCAACTAAATGGAAGGAAATAACTCCATAAATAATTTTGACGGTAGGTGGCGCGGGGCGTACAAATACTTCAAAACCCGGCATCTAACCCTGGCCTGATTTCGTTTATATTTTTAATACATATTACCTACATTAAAAGGAAAACCTCTACAAAAAATTTTGGTGCGGGTCGAAATACTTGGAAATCCCGTATTTATAGTCCGATTTGGTTAAAATTAAGAGAGGCTGCTTTTAAATACTTTTTTACTAATAACTTATTTCATTACCTAAGTCCAATTTTTACTTATGTATTTTTCTAATAAAGCGCATAATTCATAACACCTCAAATAATCTAACAATGCTAAGAATCATAAGAGATTATCGCCACTTGAATGCTATTGTTTCAGTAGCGATTACACGCTCTGATAAAATGGATAAATAGCTATAATTATGTTGCAATGTAGCCCTCGTCGCCTTAGTCGAAATGCAGCACCGCATAAAAAGGGCTGCGATATCCTCTTAAATGCCGCAATCAAGAGACTTTTGTGTGTTCGCACTTCTTTCCACTTCAAATAGTATCAAAATATTTAGCATTCAATGACGCACCTACTTACGAGTATAAAAATACATATGTATGTATGTGAGTAATAGACTTGCTTTCCAACCCCAAAAAGTACAATGGAAAACACACACACACACACACACACACAAATAAGAGGAATGAATTAAAGAAGAATGACTGAATGAAAAGGTGCAAGGGCGCTTGCGTATCAAAAAGGAAAAACAAAATCTACCCAATCAATTTCAATCTTATGCGCCGTAGTGGAAGGGATGCTAGGGTTTTCAGAGTGATAAGCGCACGCACGCACGCACGCACCACGACCACCACCAACCAATTCATACGTCCTCCTTGCGGCGATTGTGTGAAACATAAGGTGGTTTAAATGCAACCTTTTTCCGCTTACTGCACTTTGAGTGTTGCCATCTATATATACTTGTATAGCATTTGTTCTTTAAAAATTTTTGTTTTTTATAAATATTTTTTTTTTTTTCGCTAGCTGCTGGCTGATTGGTTAGCTACTTAGTTGAATGTATGTATGTACAACTGATCACTCGTTTTATTGCTAACCGAATTCACTCAAACTACAGCACATGCTAACGACAACAACACACACCTGAGGTGTGGCCTACAGAGGTGAGCGACCCGTGCAAAACAAGAAAAAATCAAAATAAAATAAGAAAAAAATTTTTGGTTGAATGAAAATACGTTAGTGAGATTTTCAGATTGTCGAATTGTTCGCAAGCAATAGCGCGCGCCAAAGAAGGCGTGAATGTGGAAATTTGTTGTTAATGCTGTTATTCCGGTTGCTCAGCTCTATGCAGCTACATACATATGTAAATATATATGTACATACAAATGTAGTGAGTTCAAATAGGGGTAGCATTTATGCCCCCCGTGCTGTAAGACGGCACCCTTGCGTTGCTGTTTGATTTTTTTCTGTTTCAAACTTGTGTTTTCGATGCTATAATGAGCGTCGCATTGCCTGTCACTGCAGCCGAGTGTTAGGTGTGCGCGCTAAAATAGTAGTTAGCCCTCTTGATGTGCTAATTTTGACCTTTGAGGTCAAGATGCTGTTAACGCTTGTTTTTGTGTGTTTTCGTTTTTCTGATCTTTGTGGTTTTGTCAGTTTATTATTTTTTCCGTTTTTTTTTTTTTTGGTTTTTTGTTGAATATTGTCTATTGCCTTTTCTATCTCTCGTTGAACAATGCAATTAATTTAAAATTCATTTTGTTTTTCTTTGTCTTGCAGCTTTACGAGATCAACGATGATCCGAAGCGGAAAGAATTTCTGGATGATTTGTTTTCGTTTATGCAAAAGAGAGGTAAGTACGAGATAGGGATTTTCGGAATATTTTAGTATATTGTATATGCATGTATGTACATGCATTTAATTATTTGAAGATCGCAGCTAGTGCTTAAAATCACGTATTTACGAAACATTTCAGGAATGATTTATTTTCTGTTTGAATATATTACGGCCAATTACTTTATGATCAGAATACATATAATGAAATTGTAACAGGCAGATATAAAAAAAAAATGCATTTTGGGGTCTTTATAAGAGCAACAGAAGCCAAATCAATAATTTTTAGAATTGTTGTCTGTCTGTATGTTTGTACGCTCGTCACTCGAAAACTAATTCAAGGAATTGAATGCAGTTATCACTAATGTATTGCTAGAGGTATAACTTAAAACATAGAAAGAACAACAAAAATGTATAGAGTTGCCAGCTGTCGGAAAATTGCAGTTTAAGTAAATTAATAAGATAAAGTAAATATTGCAATGTGGCTGTCAAAAGAAAAACGTGTAAGAAGGCTTGCAGCCGAAAATATTTTTATGGAAGTTTGCAACCTGTTTAAAAAATTTTAATTTATGGGTGACTAAAGAAATTTGGGAAATTTTACTGTCGAAAATATTTTTGAGGACGGTTGCCACATGTTTGAAAAAATTTATTCAGTTAAATTGATAAAATAAATTAAATATTACAATACGGGTATTTAACCAAAGACTTTTTAGAAAGTTTACTGTTGAAAGTATGTTTGAAGCGGGCTGACACCTATTTGAAAGATTTAATTCGGCTTAATTGATAAGAAAAGGTAGATATTGAATTAATTCACCTATGAAGAAATAAAATAAAAAATAAATCAATTAAATTCCCACGACAAAGTCTTTACTTTACTTACATTCCCAGTACCTTCGAAAATATTTATTTTTTATTTTTTATGAATGGGGCCATACGTTTTGGAAGGGAGTAACAACACAAAAGTACTTTTAAGGAGCAGTGTAGCACGCCGGGTATTCGCTAGTATAAAATAAAATAAATTACTACTATTAGTTAATATTATAAACGGGAAAGTTCGCATGCACACGTTTGAGTTATAACCTGAATTATCATACCTTAAATTTTTTTAAAAGTGTTGCCGCCGTTTTCAAAAGTTATCTAGTAAGTTAAACAAAGTATTCCATGAAGGTATTCAATATCGATTTAAATAAGAAATTAGGGAGTTACACAAAACTTTATTTTTGAAAATATTTTTGATGAGATTTGTCACCCGTTTGGAAATTTAACACCAATTTATATATCTTTCGTAGAGATTTTTAAAATATTTTTTATAGGGTTGCCACTTGTTAATAGAGTCAAGATCAAGGAAGAATGTATGTAGATATTTATTTTTCGATAATTTTTAGCCGTTATAATGGGTCGAAGAACTCCCTACCTTAGAAAAGGGCTCAAGAGCGTCAGAATTTGACTGAAAAATGCCCTATCTCAGAATTTGGTTGAAGAACACCCTATCTCAACAAATAATATAAAAACGCCCTACCTGAACTGCCGATCTATTGAATTTACATTGAGAAAGGGCATTCAATCAAATTACGAGAAATGCAGAATAGAGCGGTCTTCAATAAAATTCTGAGATTGCGCATTCTTCAACCAAGTTCTGAAATAGGATGACCTTGAAAATTTGCTGTGATAGGGCGTTTTCGAACCGGCTGCTGAGAGAGGTCGATCTGCCACTCAACTGTCGATATAATATAATTGGTCGGACGGTTGTCGTATATAATCGGGGGTACTGTTCGCTGAGCGAATCCTCTTGATATACATATTACTTTTTTCAAGTGAAAAGCTTTTGGCTTTGCGGTTTTTAATATGTTCTGCTTTGTTGTCATATCAGCGCAGCTTGCTGTCAAAAAATACTTTTGCATACTGTGACTTTTTTACTAGCTAACTCACTCTTAACAATGTTTATCCATAAACCACGTGTTTTTACCATTTAAGTAGTGAATTGAGATAGGTTTCAATTAGATAAATCGAGGAACTTACCTTGTATAACGAATACAACATCGTCCGCATTAGCAATTACTTTGGAGCCAACCGCCTATGTACAGTATCGGTCAAATCTATAGCACGCCATTTCAAAGTGATATTGTGTGCAACTTATGTTCATTTATTTATTTTTGAGAATTTTCAATTAAATTACAGTTCTTTCTCTAACAAACCCCATATAAAAACAAGTTTAACAATTTGTAGAAAACTTCAAAAAAGTGCAACAAATTTTCACCTAAATTTCACACTTTTTTCTCAGAAGTGTTGGAATTTTTCTGAATACACAGTTTTATAGCCCAACCAATTTTTGCAACAAATTTTCACCTAAGTTTCAAACTTTTTTCTCGGAAGTGTTAAAATTTTTTTGAGTACACAGTTTTTTAGCCCTTTCAATTTTAGTCTGATAATGTGCAAGTTTCAA